>NW_024581117.1:644572-889519 GCF_017639235.1 Corvus kubaryi
CTCTCTCTCTCTCTCTCTCCTTACTTACCCGCTTACTCTCTTGCTCTCTTGGGCCTGCTCAGAGCTGCCAGCTGCAGCTCTAAGCAGTGCCCCTATACCCACGCCCTTTGCAATAAACCGCATGTTCAAAGATCAGACTCCAGAGATCTCCGTCCGTCCGACCCACCAGAGAACCTACACAAACTGTCTCAACTTCAAATTAATTGAGATGGAGGACACAAGCCATACTTTGTTCATACACCAAATACTGCTTTGAAGATTCAACAGGCTTTTGTAAAGGTGAGATGGGCAGCAAGAGGACTCTAATTGACCAGTGCACACAGAAAGAAACCATTCAGTCAGCTTGTCTTTCAGGATAACATGATAGAGGAGAAGGCAAGCACTTTTCTAAAAAGCTAACTTTCCTGTTGGATATTTCACCAATAAAGTGTTTTAAGAGGAAAAAATGGTAGCAATAATGTATCTCTAAATAAAGCCAGCTGGGTTAAAGTTACAAGCAAGAACTGTCTCAGCTTGACTTCTATTCAATTGCCAGAGCTCAGCTAAAGGAAAGCTGTTGCAGTGAGCAACGCAGTGCCTGGGTTTGGTGTGGTGCTAACCCCAGCCCAAAAGCAGTGCAGCATCCAGACCCCTGCCCACCCTCACACTGCCGCCACTCGCACCGCAGAGCAGTGATCAGAGCAGCACTACAGCTGCCAAACCAGAGCTGCCCTATGGGCTCTCCGGTGGTCCTCAGCATCTCTTCTGGGCATGAGAGCCCTCAGGGTCCACCCACAATATGGAAAACAGCCAGAAAGATACCCTCTGTGTGCTGTTACCTGGTGCACCAATTACGCCGTGGCTCCTTCTGATATGCCTGCTGGTGACAGAACGACGTTCCAGTATCAAAAAAGAAATGAAGGTAGTACCTGGCCTCCCGGCTTTAACAGGTGTTTTGCCAAGTCTCTGGCTCACAAACCTTAGAATGCCCAGTTGTCTGAGTGAACAGAGTGGAGCTAATCCAGTGTAACCCCATCCCTCCTGGACCCTCATGTAACACACATCCGCCAGCCCCTCTGCTCCAGTGCCATCTTGTCCTGAGATTTCCAGTGTATCTCAATGCAGAATTATATGGCTGCAAGAAAAAATTCTATTTTTCCCACTCTGGATGATCTCACTTCTTTCACATGGCTCCCTAAATTCCTCACCCTAAGATGGCCATCTTCCCTTGTCCTCTCACCCCAGCCTAAGGTCTCTGTCCATAAGCCAGCTGCTGCCTGCTCAGCTTCTCCTGCTCTGCTGGCACAGCTGCTCTACCTCCCACACAACTACTCTGGCTCCTTCCTTCACAGAGGTAAAAACCACAGGCACAAACTGCTTTTACCAAAAATCTGCCTGGGCAAGACACTGAGGGCAGGAAAGAAGAACATGTCCTGGAAAAATGGATGCAGTAGCCACAGCACAAGAGGATTTAAGTATGTCTTTAAGACAAACAGCCTGTCTCTTTAAATGGGCTTAGAAGGTACCTGTAGTGACTATGCATCCTTCCTGGGCTCTACATTATGTCTGGTATCACGTGTGCTATGGAACTTCATCATTTTTCTTGGAGTAAATGTTCCTTCTGTATACTGCAACTATATAATTTTTCTTGGAGTAAGTATTTTCTCTCCTTTTTTTAGGATATACATACATTTGTTGGTGTGAGCATGTAATGCAATTTGTTATGATGGCTGTCTTGGTTTTGAAAGGCAGGTGTCTGCTAAGGTAGGCGGAAGCCTCCCTTGAAATGGCAGATGTAACCCCTTTCCCTCCGAGTTATTATAATTTTGAAAATCAAGGGCCTTTAGGCAAAGATGTGGGAAATAGGAATAACAGTTCTTTACTAATATATATATAACCAGTCAAACAAACAGCAATAACTATGGCAGTAACAGCAAACAATCACAAACCCAGTCCCAGCCTTCTCGGCTGCCGGGCCCTTTCCCCTCGGGTGCAGTTCCGCTCGCAGCCGGCAGGGGCGCTGGCGGCTCCCGGTGAGCAGGGCAGGTGCGATGGTTCCCCCGCGGCTGCAGGGGGCGCTCCGGAGCGAGCTCGGGGAGCACGCGGCACCGGTGCCCTGGGATCCCGGGAAGGGATGGGACAAAGGCTTCACAAACCGCTGGGCAGCCGATCCCGGACTCTCAGGAACAGCAGGCTGGAGTGGCAGGCTGGAGCTGCAGGGACGAACACAAATCCCGGGTGGCAGGCGAGATGTATCCAGATGGGAGAACCCCACGGAGGCCCAGGCAGGCAGGGCGAGCAGGGCTACAGCGCAGCGAAAGCTCGAAGCAGCAGCGGGGCAGGGCGGCCACAGCCCGGCCTCCAGCAGGGCAGGGAAAACAGCTTTGGGGTCCTGGCGTTGTTTCCAGCAGAAAGAAAAACGGCCGAAAAAAGGAACCAGCAGCTCCTTTCTCTGCAGCTTCTCTCTCCTGACGCTGAGAGCGAACTGCCCCCACACCCAGGTGAAAACAAAAGAGTAGCCAGGTCTTTTGTCTTCTCTTAAGTATGGCCATTTGTCCCCTAGCAACATGCATATGGGAAAAAATTCCTTTAACAGGAAAAAAAAATAGGACTAAACTAAAACCCCAACAGTGGCATTTTTCATTCATACTTCTCTGACGAGAAAAATACAGATGTATGAATGCTCAAACTTATTTAGCAATTAAAGCTAATAGGCCTTTTGGCTATATTGTTTCATACTCATGGGAAAATATGGTTCTTTCCAAATATTTCAGACCAAGAGAGCATAACTTCTCACAGTCTCTTACAATCAACTTTTCTAACTGAAAACATTCTGAAGGCAGTATGGTTTTGTGAATTATCTGTAGACTCTTTACCACAATTGTACAATGAGCCCATAGCTGTAGTTTGGTAACCATTGGCTTAGGAATCAAATCACACCAGAATTTGTATTCAGGTCCTAGCATTGCTACAAAATTCACAGGCAACTTTTCCAGACACTTTCATTATGTCTTGTTTTCTCACTCAGTAAAATTAATATAGATTGTATCAGCTGCTTCCCAGGACTGTTGGGATGACTGTTGTTTTGATAATGCTGAAATCTGGGTGGATGTGACCAGAAAGGCACAGAGTGTCATTATGAGATTTTACCATCAAATAAACCCTTCCATTCAGAGTTAGATTTCAGCTGAATTTAAGGAAAGAAGACTAGGAAGTTTAAAAAACAGTCAATAACCAAAGGGCAAAGAAAGATTGTCACCTTTCGTTAAAGTAAGCATTTTTAAAAAGTACCTGGTTTAACAATCACAGAAAACAGGCAGATTCATCTATAAGAGAAAAAAGTCAAAACAAACAGTCATGCAGAAGAAAATAATTCTGCCTTTAGCTGCTGGCTTCCCTGAAGCTGGGTAATGACATAGTCTGTCAAAATGTTTTAAAAAGCTTGTCTTAACACTTTTGCTTGTGGAACTTTTAAGCATTTCCCTGTCTAGCTTATGGCTTTACAGATTCTGATATTTGGAAGGGAAGGCTTGTTTTACAAGACTAAACAAAAACATCAGTTGCTTCATTGGTTCTCATAATGGATCATTTTTCCTAGCAGGCAAACCCTCTTGTTTAATTCGAGTCTAGGAAACGAACCTTAAAAATCTGACTTGGAATCTGCTGGTTTTCTTGTGCTTACTAGTTTTATTTGTGAATCTATTTGCTGGTTTCATACTAAAAACAATGCCCTTCCATTTATTTTTGCAGTTATGAGTCCTAAGACAAAAAGCATTCTGCTTCTTATTGTTGCTACTTCCATCAATTTTCCTTGTCGTTGTTTAACTCTATAGCAGCACAGCTCAAGATTTCCACTTGGTGCAAAATAATGCAAGAATATTGCTGCTCCACACTTGCAATATTCAATTATAAGAACCATAATATCTGAGCATGGTAATCAAAATGCTGATACTAGTACATTTTACATGGGAAATAATAGTTAATTTGCTGAAAAACAGGGGCTATTCTAAAATGATATTTCTTCTAAAATTATGGTTAATGTTTATGTAAATTGTACAAATGTTCTCAAAGAGAAGCAGGGTGTAAGCTGAGAAAATGGTGTCCCTGGAGATCAGTGTAATGGTTGTGGTGAGATCAGTGCCAGGGAGAAATATAAATTTCTATGCTGTGCTGAAAATCTTTCTTCAATTATTTAAGTATCATTTAAATCCTATTTTTAGAACTAAATTTAATTTAAATGGGCAATAGACCTTGCTCTAGCATAAGAGAGAATTTTTCTTCAAGCATCTGTCTGGTCTTATTTGGATATTTGTTCATTGCAAGGCATGTGTATGAACGGGATTTAGTTTTTCTCTGGATAAAATCACCTGCCTGAGACAATGGTGATGAGCTAACTTCCAAAACAGTCTCTGCAGTTTCAGACACACCTGTAACTGATAATGTGTTATCTCACCCTCTGAACTAGAAAGAAAAGAGGGGAGTGAATAAAAAATATTAAATGTTAAATTAATTTTAAATAGAAGCACTGTTTTATCATTGCTTTGATTTTATACACAGAAACATATTTCCTGCTATGATAAACTAGAAGGATGAGAAACCACTTGTATTCTCACTGGGATCAGACAGTTACCTTGTAGGGCATCAGGTCAGTGACATTGCTGAAATATTTTTCATCCAAAGACACAAACTAAAGACTGACAAGCAATTCTCAAGTTTATCATCAGTTTTAGGGGAGTCAAAGAAATTTGGACCTCCATGCAACCTTTCATGGAAAAAAGTACAATATCTCTTTAAAGAAGTGGTATTTTATCCTGGACAATCACTGCTGGGAAAAAAAAGAGTTTGTGTTTCAAGGCTGTTAAAAACCTAGTGACATGTTTTTTGTGCCTTTTTAAAATTTCAGAAAGCGATAATAAGGTGCAAGTTGTGTGAGTCCATATTCTCTTTTCAATAAAATAGATTTTTAAGCAAGAGTTTAATTTTTCAATACAAGCTCAAAGATAGAGGGATTTTTAGTGTGGTGTGTGTCAGGAATAAAATCAGTAAGAGTGGAACTTTGCTAAAATAACCTGATAAATATGAAGTCATAAGTGAGCCATGAAATCAGCATGGTAGAAAGATGACCAATTTTTTAAATTTATTTTTTTTAAAGTCACGTATTTATTAGCTACTCTACCAACCTGGGCAACTGATATGAACTAGAAATGCTTATCTGCCTGATCAACATGCCTCTTTGCTTTCTTAGTTCTCAATCATTCATGGTCAATCATCAGTCGTTTAACATTTGTTTTCAAGGTCCTATAACAGCAATTTAAGTCTTAAAGCAGTACACTGTTGGATAGCTTAGTTTTTGTGTGCTTTAACATGACCTCTTTCTGGGGAGGGCACTTGGTATCAAGTGATATAAATCACAGTTCTGCCTATTTAAATCAGACATATGTACACAGACCTTGAATTTTTAACTTAATTTTCCATCCTAACTTCCAGATCGTAACTCACTGGTCTAACTTTATATGTTCATTTTTTAAAAAGGAATCCATTTTTCTTTTAACATGCATTGTAACTCACACTGAATACAAAGAAAGTCTGCTTGGTTTTCTCTTACTAATGCACGAAACTTTAGGAGATAGCATACTTCAGTACAAAATGGTAAGTAGAAGAGTGATAAATATGGATGACAAAAACTGGAGAAATAGGTGGAAAAATAAAGGTTTTATGCTGAAAACTGGCATGTGACTACTGCTTCAGGGCTAACCCTGGAGCATTAATTGACCCTGTGTTTAGTGAGCTGTGACACCTGGTGAGCTTAAAACAGCCTTTTTCCTAACTCCTCCGGAACTGAGAATCTCTTCCCTAGATAAAATATTTAAGTGTTGAGAGGAAATCTGAGCATCTTATGACAGCTGAACAGGTAGGGTTTCCTAACATGGGCTTAGCACAGTGTAAGGAGAGGGAGGATGTAACAAATATAGTTTACAATCTTTTTGCTCCTTCACCTTCCCTAGAAAAGGACTAAGCCTGCCTCTTTGATGAGAATTCAAGTTTGGATTCTATTGCTGGACCCTGGCTTTTCTGTTCCATGCAGAAAGCACAGCCAATACAGAGGGGTGTGTCTGGTCCCTTCCTTCTTCACCCCTGCCCTTAGTTTGAGCTACTCTTGGCCTTTGGTCTTCAGCAAGAGATACCAGCCAGAAGGCCAGGTTAATAGAGCTCCCAGTTAATACACGTTCCCCCTGTCCTCTCTCCCTCCTAGTCAGGAGCAGCTGCAGATGGCTGTGCCTCTTGCTAGCTTGCATAACTCTCTAACACCCACTTGCTTACTCTGTTAAGTAGAAGAGACCCATCCATGTTCCACTTCAATAATAACCTGAGCTCTATCCAGCATGGTAATTACACCATGCTTCTGAAAGTCACAAGAATGCTTCTGGAAACATTGGATTACCTTCATGAAGTGCAGCGGAGTGTAGCAACAAATTATTCGTCCATAAGTACAGTTTGTCAACAAGTACAGCTGAAAATAAACTGTGGCATAAGCAGACTGCTCTTGACGGTCCCATCAAGTTCTTTTCTTTAAGCTCTCACAGATGAAACAAATACTTTCTAACACAGCTACTAGACATGTCTATTTTATACTGCATATTGTGTTTCGGCATCTGACCAGTAGATAAGAATGTTCTAGGATGAGATTGAAAATAAATACCTCAAACTAATGTCTTCCTCCAAAGGTCAAGTGCATCAGGACTTTTTAAAACACATCTGGTAAGCAGACTATGAAACACTGCTCAATTTGTGAGCAAGAAACATTCTGCATGGACACACAGAGTTGAGTTCACGTGGTCAGAAATTTCCAAGCTTAAAGTACAACAGAATGTAAATGACTAAGAGGTGACCTAGTCTATTGAACCTTTGTGCATTCTTACAAAAAATACCTGTCATACTGCAAACACACAGTCTACTTCACAGATTCTGGTCAGGCAGAAGGTTATTTCTACAGCTATAGAACAGAAGGGAGAAAAAGTTTCAGCTCTCTGTCAGTACAAACCAAGACATAACATTACTATGGTTTACATACATTTACAGCAGATACAAACTGCTCTGTGAAGGGATTTGATACGTTAGGGCAGCAGCATCTCTGTAGAAGGGAATTGTGTTTCAACAGATGTACCCATTTCTTCCAGATAACCCAGAAACTGCATCCATGTGAACTCACATACCTCTGTCCAGCTTCTCCATCTCTCACTCATGATGCTGCTGTGCCCTTGACCCAATTTTGGCCACACCAAGGCCTGCTTTCACATACCTGCCAGAAAGTTGTTTAGTTTTGGACATTGCTAGAAGATTCAAACAAAGTCAGTGCTTACTCTCTCAACTTGAGCAGAAAGTCAAAGGTTTGAAGTTTTATAATTTATTACCATCTAACTGAAGGGTTTGGAGGGGGTTTTGTTTTGGTCAATCTTGATAATTTCTAAAGAAAGTCATGCTATCTTGAATGCAGGATGACTGAAACAAATACAGTAGAATTTTACTGTCACAATCCCACACTTGTTCTGGCCAAGTCCCACCAACTTCAGACTTCTTTCATGGCATTAGAACTACTTCCACATCAAGCAGGTACTTTTGTCTTTCTTCTTTTCACATGTGGGATACTTCTGCCTTGGTCTCTGCAGCTGATCTCTCCCTCTGCACCACACACAGTAAAATCCTCCATGTAATCATATTCTTGTGTGACCTTAAATGTGCAATTGTTTGAATTTCTTTTGGAGGAGGTGATAATGTGTCAACTTCAAATATAAATGGAGATACTGTTAATGTGAATACTCTGCTGGTGATGGATGTTAATCAAAGTATCAATAAAAGCAGCATTCTTCATAAGCACAACTAGCTGCTGCACTTAATATGGATCCAGGGAACAGAGTATTTGTTTTTCAGAGTTGATAAGCAAGCCAGGACTGTGACCCCAGGATTCAATCAAGATCTCAACTCATTCCCCTTGCCTGCCCTTCAGGCTCTGCTCTCTTCACCAGATAGGACTACATGTGACGGCAGCTTTAGGAAGCTGTAGAGAGGAGGTATCTAGATGTAGATTGTGGAATTTTCTTTGGTGATGCCAACAAGATACAGGTGCATTCCAATGTATGTAGACTGCACTGGGTGACAAAATGTGTATGCAATGGCATTGCATCAGCACAATCTGGAGCTCCAGAGCACCCTTCAAACATCTCAGTCTTCAGAGATGGCATTCAAGGTGACATTATACTGGGAGAAACCAGGAGCAGAGAGACAGAGTCACTTGCACAATGAAATAGAGATTATAAACCCCAGTGTACCATTTGAGGCTGACAATATGGCTATTAATTTCCAAGTAAGAAATAAGCATAACCAGTAGATGGCTGCATTCATGAAACGTGACTGAAAACATCCTCTTCTGTGCTTAAGCAGGCATGCTATCTGTTGAAGAGACCTTAGGACTTTGGCAGTCCTGCTAGAAATCTGAGTGCCTTTCAAAACCAAACTGAATCTACTACCAAAGCAGTGAATCTCAGTAAATGGCCTTGTTCTGGGGCAAAGCCCCACCTACTCGAGTAAAATAACTTCCTTTGAAAATAATTTTGATTCAAGCATAACAATACTGGTAAATTTTATCTTTGCATGGGAAATGTGCCCTCATGTTATACTTGGAAAACCAGTAATCTCTGAACAATACGTCCTTTGAAGCCCTGTGCATGCACTTAAGATTATTTGTACAAGAAGGATTGGGGAGGTTTAGCTACTGCCTATGCAAAATGGTTGTTTATTGTTCTAAGAATCTATTGATTTGTCAATGTCCTACAAATCCAAGTAGGCAGTTACTGGAACAGCTAGTACAAACATTTCCAGAAGAGTGCTTGTATCTATTTACAACCTGCCTACAAGTTTTGTTTATCTGTTTGAATTGTTAGGGCTCCCATCCCAGTTTCTGCCCAGAAAGGAGTCTACGTAGGAACACCCCTATGCTATGTTACTTCAACTTCTCTTTGAAGTATTTCTTTGGGACTGTGCCACTATGTTTAAATGCAAGGGGTTTTGGATAGAAACAGCACCTTCCATAGCAACTTCTTCACCTGACACTGACAGCATTTCTTAATACTGGGGAATCATGAGATTGATCATTGAACTTCATCTAGAGAAATTTAAAAGACATTGAGGAGGTACGAGGCTTAAAACTGTTTCTGTTTGGTTTTGGTCATTTATAGGTCCATCTTCATAGAAACTGACAGAAAAAAATTTAGGGTTGCCCTTTTATGAATATTGCCTGCAGAGAAAACAGGTAACAGCTAGACTCTTACCTGCGTCTGGTCTTAACAAAAAACTCAGCTATACAAAAGGCAAAACCAGGCTGTGCACAGGGTAGAAGTGGCATGAAAAGTAAAAAAACCTGTCATGTATGTACCAGCTACTACTTGTGCTCTGAAGAACACCTGTTTGCAGTTAGATTTAACTCATGCTTCAGGAAGAGCTACTGATATTTTGTATGTACTTCCAGCTGAGAAGAAAAGTGAAAGATTCAGTTCATATTAAAAATGCTTATTAAGATATCATTACAACATTTCAAGGAATTTCCAAGTTACCTACTGTAGGTCTTTGTTCTTCAGCCCAAAATCTCATAATTGAAGGGTTTAGGTGAATAAACAGAGATTACCCCCCCACACACACCCCTCACCCATATTTAAGCACATATATATATATTTAAATACACAATAATACTATTAAAGTTTGACAACAGCAGCACTGGAGGAGGAAGAAGGAATGATTTTTGGGTAGCAGGGTGAAGAGTTACAGGAATAAGAGATTAACAGGGAGAGATGTTCATTGCCTTTCTGATAATGTTTATTTCATGTCCGAATCTGCCACCAGTCTGCTTTGCCTCTTCCTAAAATAAGAGAGTGTAAGGGACGGTCTGAAGATCCCTCATCTGCCTCACGATCATCGATGAGGACAGAGACTGAACACAGGAGTCCTGGCCTGGCTGAGGTGGGATGTCTGCCAAGTGTTGCCTGCGGGTGTGCCCACTGGGAACTGGTACGCATTCCTGAGGAAATTGGTGCAGGTCGCAATGGACTGCGCCGTTCTTGCTGCCCAGGCGGGAAGGACTGTGCTGAAGCAAAAAGGAATGACCTGTCCTGTACGACCTGTCCTATACCAAAGCAACGGGCCCCATAACAATGGCTGTAGATTTCCCAACCTCTTGGCCAGTTGCCCCTCGCTTCTGAAAAGGACTATAAAGGGACTTTCTGAAATAACTGCGATGAGATCTCCCCACGGAAAGAAGATGAATCTATTGGCAGAAGGCCAACGAGGACTTCGTCTCATCCGTTGGTAGCTATTCCCCCCTCTTTCTTCCTCTCTACTCTTTTACTTTTTATCTCTCTCTCTCTCTCTCCTCTATCGCATTAGGTGTTGTGGGCACTTAATAAAGATGCACTGTTCTGATTAAAACTGAAAACCCTTGTGTCCTTTTACACTCTGAGATCAATAAACGAACCATCACGACCCCCACTTGTATTAGCAGATCGTGACAGAGAGTCACAGGAAAGCCTGCAGCACTCACCTGCAGCAAGTGTCCACAAGACTCAGGATGTTTATCAATTCACAAAGTATCAACTTACTTGCCGCTTTTCCTAGTGAAGTAATTCTCCATAAAGGCTACAACAAATCCAACACCATTGGTTCTTACGCAATCTTAGCATATATTGATCCATAAATCATTTAGTAATAATGGACAATATCTTGTCCAGCGGAATAAGGAAGGATGCTCCTCCTCTTAACTTTACTTGCTTTTTAGCTGACTCCTTTAAGAGTGTGCAGCATCAACCAGTATGACTATGCTACAGTCTATCATTGTATTTGAAAAATGAGGTTTTCTTCCCCCCTCCACTGAAAATGTACTAGTATTCACTAATATTCAAGGTAACTGTGGCTAAAGATAGAGGGTAGAAAGCCATCAATGAACTGAGAAATAATTTAAGAAAGTTAAAGGGACAACCCTGTACATTTAAAGATTAGTACACTGGTAAGTTCCATTTCTAATGGACACACATTCCAAGTAATAATAGTCCTTACAGCTGACCCACTAACACTTGCTTCTTTAATTTCACAAGGTATTGCTAATAAGAATATATTTTCCACTACCCTGTACTTCTTTCAGGCCAAACATGGGTTATTTTAGCACTGATGAGGAAAGCAAATTTTCTGATCTTCCAAACACTGATGCGCAAAACCAACACTCCTTATCAAAGTTACACCAAGCATTTTGTAAAGTATCTATCTTTGTTTCATCATTATGAATTCCTAGCTGAATTTTGCTTGGAACCCGTGTTATTCAGTTGGTGTCAATTATTCAAAAGGCCTATCTCCATCTCTGTTATAAAATACTGAGTTCTTTCATGTATGTGCATATAGACAAACAATGGACCAAGCTGTCTTGGCTGAAATAATACCTGATACCTAGTAATAGGGTGCAGTGGATACTTTTGCTATATGAATTATTCCACATTCAGGTAACATATCTTAAAACTTTTTGAAACATTTCTATTATTCTTTTCTCATCTTATATTTGAAATGTATCTGCCATTAGGTGGTTTCAGAACAGCAGGCAGTGCTTACATCTCGCACAAAAAATTCACCAAGGAGCTTAACATTCATTAGGAAAGAAGTTGAATACTACTTATATGATGAGATGGCAAAAATTAGAAATTGTCTGTGGTATACCCAGATGTAATTTTAAAAATAGCCAAAAGGTGCTCAGAACTCACAACCCTGCTGAGCACTTTCTAGAGCTATTATTTTTCATTTCAGAATCAGTTTACTTTTTTGACCTATTGTGAAGTACATATGACTTTTTACATGCCCACTATCCAGAGAATTATTTTCCTCCATTACAAGAAAAGGTCACAGGTTTGTTATTAAAGGATACAATTATTCACACACATTAAATTTCAGACCCTCTTTGTTAAGTTTTCTCATGGTAAGGCAAGTGTACCTCAACAAACAAGGGAGACAGTCATGGATAGGGTCAGTAAGGAAATGAGTGCAGACAAGACACAGCAATCAACAAAACAAGGCTGAAGTGGTAACCCTTCAAGCACAGGCATGCAAAGAAATGTCTGTAGAACAACCACATTCTGCGGAAGGAGCACTCCTGGGTGCCTCACTGAAATGCTCTGCACTAACACACATAGCCCAAGGGACAGACAGGAAGTCAGAATTCTGGGTGCAGTTAGAGGGCTGTGCCCCTCTTGGGATCACAAAGATTTGGTGGGACGTACCCACAACTGGCGTGCTACAATCGGTGGACACAGGCTCTTTTTCTCCAAATTGAGCACACCAGACTTCAAGTGTTATTAACCTAAGTGCTTGCAACTGGACCAACAATAACTCTGTTGTAGTCTTTAAATTCTAATCAACAAACATTTGGTTTGCATGGGAAGTGGGGGGTTTTTTTGGCTCATTAATTGCATGGATGTCTGGGCTGGGACCCCAACCATGAAGAGACAGCAAATCAGGCTGTGCTTTATACACAACATGAGGATTCATCAGAGAGACCTGGTATAATTTTCCACGTTTGCTTCTACGTATTTTGGCAAAAGAAGAGATGGAAAAGAGTTTCTTCTTAACCTGACCTGATGTCAACTTGAGAGCTAACATCACAGAACCGTAGAATGGCTTGTGTTAGAAAGGACCTTAAAGATCATCTAGTTCCAATCCTAAAATTAGCTTATAGGGCCAAGTTTTAAAATCCAGGGGTAAGGAAAACTAAGCAGGACTATAAATAAATATAAATAAAGTCCACAAAAAGTAAAATAAAATAGAAGAATACTTCTTCAGTACTGACAAACAAATCTGTTCTATTTAAAAGTCATAACATTTTTTGATTATCTTGTTAAGGTAGATATGAAAAATACAGGAGACATATTTCATAAACAGTAATTTATTGAAGCAAACAATTTCATTTTCTTAATAAAATGTGCTAATGACCTGGAAAAAAAAGTCATCAAATAAATAGGTTTTTTGCATTTATTTTTACTGTGTTGACTTTGCAAAGTTAGTGTTTGCATAGATTTCACAGGTTCCTATTATTACTGTCTAAACAGGCTATTCCTCTGAAGTCCTTCAGTATTATTTGGAATGCTTTGGTTCATACTAAATACAGTAGAGATAGAACAATACAAATATAACAGTAATTGCATTTTATGACACTGGAATAACTGGTCTTCAAGTCAAACCCAAAATTTGTTTACAAGCAAAGATAAATAAACAAGTCATACCTTTCTCATTCTGAACAAAGCAAGAGTCTTTTCAGAGCTCTACCAAGTTTTCCACGATGCCTTTTCTTGCTTTTATTTGTCAACATTTTAGCTAGAAAAATTCTGAAAGATATCTGCACCCGCAAGCCAGTTCCGGAAACAGGATAGCCCTTTGTCCCTGATCTGTTTTCTTCCCTTGTCAGTAATGACTTCTCCAGTTTGTTTCACAATCACCAGCTTAGGAATTGCTGTTATGTTGTATTTCTTCTTCAGATCACTGAAAGGAAAAAATTTAAAAATAAAACACACCATTAGGAACAATTTAAGAAAGCTCCTAGTCTCTTATGAAGGCTACTCTGGCCAGGACACATGGGAGAGCAGAAGTGATAAGTGCCTGGGCTTCCTCAGAGTTTGAGGCAGAGCATTGGGTAGTGTAGGGAGATGAACAAGGCTGCAGTTGGGAGCCTACATAGTGAAACACAGCTCTGGGAGTTCAGAGAGTTGCAGCATCCTTCCTGTAACTGCTCTTCACTGCTGCCTGCAGTGTCCACAGGAAAAGGAATCCATAGATTCCTTTACTAGCTCTGATGAGATGTCTTCTGGGCTCTTTTCACAGGACAGGAGAAGAATCTCACTTAGATTAGCATTTGACATTCATTCCCCTAAAAATACGCTCAAGCGTCCCATAGTGCTACTTCCTGCAATCACCATTAAAGCATGATGCATAATCTTTTTGTGTAAATGGAAGAGACTGAAGATATTCCTTAAACTCTCTCAATGAAACAGAACTTCTACATGCAGAAAAGTGAGTAATCAAAATATTTGGAATAATAGCCACCCACCTATGTTGCCAAAGAATAAAATTTCAACTCCTCCTCTGCACCTTTAGAAGAACCAGAGGATAGACACAAAACAAGCAATAACAGAATATCCAGATTCCAAAATATTAACAACATCTCTCTCAAAACATATTTTAAATACTAAGTGGAAATATCCTGCCTGAGCGCCATCACCACAAGCAAGAGCATTTGCTGTATGAAGTTCAAATGCCAAAGAAATTTGAGGAGAAAAAGAATGTAGATGTTGTTAAAAATACATGACACTAATATATAGACATTCTCAGTGATTTCCTGGGGGGAAAAAGAAGGAGTCAAAAATATAGAAAATAAGACTTAAGTGACATACTGACCCAGACAAGGCATTCCTGAAATGTACCTTCCTTCTGTATTTTTCCTTAAGACAATAAAAATAAACAGGTGGAGGACACTGCTCTGCCGTTACATTGGCTGAGCAGTAATGCAGGAAAACTATGGAAGCAGCTATAATAAGGTATGGAAACAGGTTTGCTTTCTCAGTGAATTGTGAAATACAAGCAATCAACCAACAATCCCCATAGACCTTTCTGAAATCTTCTAAAACAGGAGAAAACAAAACATTCCAAAGCAAGTTCAGTAGAAGCCATGTAAAACTACTATCACCTCATACCACCTGAATGACAAACAAGATGGGTGGAAGACTTTTTTTATTGGTTCAGTGCACAATAAACACAATTGTAGCAATCAGAGACAAAACACTAGGAGACTGAAGGTAATTTTCTATGGAGACAGGAATCTTACACTTTGCTTTCCTAAGGGGATGCATACATCCAGCCCAACACAGCACTTTGTTCAAACAGCCTTAGGGCTGAAGGTTGTTTGTATCAAACCAGACTGAATCATGCACAAATTTGTGTGCGAATTGCAAGATGGGGGGACCTGAAGAAGGCTCAGAAAGAGTTCTGCAGACAACACTTCTTAATCACTGTGTACATGTGACAGGTGATTACAAAAATGACTTCTTAAAACTTATTAAGATCATTTTCTCCGATAGGGATGTAAAATCCCATGGCTCACCTGTACGAACGACACACACATGCCATGGGACTAACTCCGACAACAACTCATTATATCATTAATCCATAAACAGAAATATCATGTCCTTCAAAGGCAAATTCAACTCTCCTACAGTAAAATACAGTGATTTAAATAATGACATTGTTAGTTGCTTGGCTACTCCCACTTAAGAGTAAAGGTGTATACTGTGTCTTACTGACTAGAAAAATCTAACATGCAAACAGAGAAAGCAGAAGGGGAAGCTATAAAAAATAAGATAGCTATAGAAGCCTGAGTAACCTTTGTACAAACACAGGGAATCTTTTAGCCAAATCCTTTGAGGTATCAGACCTTGACCATCAAGGCTTGAAGACAAAAGGTCAACCTACATTTGCACGTGAAATACCAAAAATATGACATTAAGATTGAGGGAAACTGGAAGTCATAGCTATTGCTAGATCTTTTGATTCTTATGAGAAGGCTGGATGAAAGTTTCTGAGAGCACAGATTTTATATTTGTAGATAATACTGACAATAGCTGGGAGCTAGTTTTCTTCACAGCAGCTCGCATGGTGGGTACCAAAACAGCACTGATAACACACCAGTGTTTCGGCTATTTCTGAGCAGTGCTTACACAGTACCAGTGCCTTTTCTGTTTCTCATGCTACCACACCAGTGAGTGGGCTGGTGGTTCACAAGAATCTGTGAGGAGACACAGCTGGGACAGCTGATCTCAAATGATCAAAGGATGTTCCATACCATAAAACACTGTAAAAGCTGAAGAAAGAAGGGGGAAGGGACGAGCATTCAGAGCCAGGACATTTTCCTATTTTCCTTCCCATGGAACCATTACATGATGAAGCCCCGCTGTGGTGGAAACTGTTAAACATCTGTCAGTGAATGGCAAGTAGTGAATGAATTCCATATCTTGCTTTGCCTGTGTATCTTCACCTTTGCTTTATGTATTAAACTGTCTTTATTTCAACCCCTAAGTGTTCTCATTTTCACTGTTCACATTCTCTACCCCATTCCATGGGGGCAGGGAGTGACCCAGCAGCTGTCTTGGGCCTGACTGCCTACCCAGGCTGACTCGCAAGACAAGTGAGTATTTTTGTGTAAGGGTTTAAGTTCTATAGGCAAGAGGGTTCTTGAGATGTAGACAACACAGGGCAGATTTAATATAATCATGGGAACACAGATGGTAAATTTTATACACATGTGTAATGGGGTATCTGACAACATTTGAATTATAACAGCTTTCACTTGGAAATGCTGTCACTTGAAAGTGATGGACATCTTGCTCATCTGCTTCTAGCAGTATGACCTGTACTACACAGCTGTAAGTGTTTTCTTTTAGCTGTGAAATTTCGGCATTGTTAAATCTTAGTCGCGTAAGCATGCACGTCAGATGGCTGGGATTCAATTTTAAAGTGTCTGCTGAGATTTTGCAATAGCAGTCTAAAAAGTGTAAGAACTAAGCAATCGCTCTTAACCGCTCAGACGCTTAACATTCTTCTGCCTTTGTTTTTTAACACCTCATCCTCCCCAATGTTTCTGCCCGAGCCAACCCACCCTCATACATAAAGCTTCTTTTTATTTTCCTTTTTCAGGCATTGTCTGTGATTCTAATTTTTACTGAGCTGTACAGACCACGGACTCAGTAAACACCTGCCTACCTGGAAGCCTGCAAGATCTACTGCGCACAGCAGGCACCCTCACAAAGAATGGTGCCTTCCACCACAGGGTTCAGTACAAACACAGCAGTATGTCTTTGTGTACCATTATTAAAACATCAGTCCTATTTACCAGCACTTGCTGTTGACATGTTCTGTCCTACACCTGCTTTTCCTCTCTATTACCCTCTTTCTCTTCCAAGTGCTCACTTCCTACCAGACTTTCTTTACACCCCACTTCAAGAACCAAAATCCTGTCAGGCAACAAATAAATTTATATTACCCTGCAGACAGCAAAAGAATCAGGAGCAATATTTCCTATTAGTCATGCCACAGACCACATGAAGTAGTCCCACCGCTGGGACTGACAGCATAGAAGAGTCTGGAGATCCTGCTTTGAATTCAGTATTTTGCTTCTCTGAAGGTAGGCATAACAGTGCAGTGTTACACTTCATACACTACAAGTAGGAATGCTGGCTATTTCTTAAGACAAAATTCATCACCAAGAAGATCCATGCTTCCGTTGTTGAAAAGCATTTTAGATGGCATACTTAAAATTGCCTCTGCTGTGTCTAGAAGAGACATCAATCTACGCTGCAATTATGTATCTTAAACACTGAAGCCACCAGCTAGGATATTTTAACCTCACTGGACATACAGAAATGCTTTCTTGAGACATCCAAAACACCAATAACCAATTCAATTAATTGCAGTGGAACTTTAAAAATATTAATACGTTAATAAATATTAATAACAAAATTATTATTTTTTAAATCCAATTTTAAAAATTATATTAATTAGAACTAGTATCTAGCCAGAATTATAGTTTGATTTAGTGAATACACATCCATCTGCTCTAAGTCTACAATGATTCACCAGTACCCCTGACCCCAAACTACCAGTTAATCCAACCTAGGCACCTTGAACAGCTCCACACAGCCCTTTATTGTTACACGCAACAAACACAACTTCAAAAACATTGCCTTTTCATATCCCTCTGCACTTTGTTCTTCAGTAAGCCACTGTGATCTCACAGTCATCTGGCAGGACAAGCCATGCTTCTCTACAGTACTCTGAAAGACATTACAGGATGCCACAGAAAAGCCAATTAAACTATCTCTTTGCCTCCACTCTGCATGACTTGAGCAAGAGCAGTCAGAAATAGACCTCTAATCCACAGAGGATGAAGCTGTAAGCGCATTTCTGTGGGCCATGCTGAACAGCTGGCTGGGTACAGGGACTTCAAGTGCTACATTTCCATCAGGAAACTTGCCTGCATTCTATTATGATTAGTAGATATCAAATACAATTACTGCCTGGGAAGATTGTGGAGAACTACAGAAAGCAATATTTAAGCCAGTGGAAACTGTCATTAAAAAGGCCTAACATCAATTGCCAGCTGACATCCAGGAATGAGCCAAGAAAGGACGAAATTGTTCCTGGCTTCAAGTCATTTGCTCTTGAGGTTGTCAAAGTGCACTGAAAAAACAAGATTAGCAAAGGTGCTTCCTGTTCAGTGAGCTGCTGGGGTGTTACACACTAGGGTGTTAGTAGAACACTGGGATGGATCTAGAGTTAAAAGGAAAGCTAGAAATTACTAGAAGCACTAGAATAGAGTTCTTTATTAGAAAAATTAATTTAGCTGCAAGTTTTTTTACCCAATCTACATTTAAAATTTGCATTACCTCCTTGACTTTGATAGAAAAAAAATTTTCCACAATCTACTTATTTAAAGAGGGGGGGAAAAAATCCCTTTACCAGTATTTACGTGTATTTCAAGTCTCCAGTTACAGTACAGGAATGTCAGTAACCCTGAATATCTTACTTGTGCTCCTGTAATCCCAGTCTATTCTTATAGGAGATAAATCAGATTCCTGTAAGTCTACCAAATGAGTCTGCACCCTTGACCTAGGTCATCAAAACACTTCTTGGTATTATCCTTCACCCCGTTACTTACACACAGTCAGGTCCTTTCCTTTTGCTGTTTTCATGAGTAAGCTGCCTACAGGAATGTCTCTTTGGAAACTGAGCAGCACAGGAATTTTACACCCCAGCTACCAGGTGTGCAATATGCCACCGCTAAACTCCAGCTGATGTTGTGTCTGTCTGAAATTCTTCACAGTTTGCTCTGCTCTGCTTCAAGTAGTTCAGTTACAAGTCTTGCCTTTTTCCCAGAGCACTAACCTAGACAATGCAGAACAACCTTCGTAACAAATACCGCCGTGCTGAAAAGCAATCACTTGATCCTCTTCTAATTTTACCTCACTATTCATGTCATCTCGTCAACACTTGGCGTCTTAACTAACTCTTCTTCAAAGATCTTTTAGTTTCCAAATGAAGTGCGCAAAACCGCGTTCTTTTACATACGGGACGGGCTAAAGCCAAGTGAGCAAGCTGTCACAGCGTGCGGCAGCCTGCAGCAGCCGCGGCTCGGGGCGGGGCACGGCCGGGAGAGGCTGCAGCCTGGGCTCCAGGGACTTCAGCGGGAAGGCAGGCGCGGGCTAAGGGGCAGAGGTGGAGGTCCCGGGGAGCCTTTATATCAGGGACTTCCTTGTTACCGCACACGGCTGTTCAGGTGCGCCCCCGCCCGCCCTCTTCGGGGGCAGGGGTGCCGGCCGTGCGCTCCCCGAGGGGCCGGACCGCCCGGGCGGCGATGGCCGTCGGTACTCACTGCTTGTAGGGGTCGTGGAAGGGCAGGGCCAGCCAGTCTCCGTGCATGGCGTGCATGTAGCCCACCATCTCCTCGGCGCTGTGGTCGGAGGAGATGAAGACGACCTCGAAGGGGGCTGGGGGGTCGGTCTCCTCCAACAGCTCCGTGTAGAAGTCGCAGAGGACGGGGGTGAAGTCGCGGCACGGCGAGCACCAGCCGGCAGAGAAGTACAAGCCCACGACCTTGTTCTGCAGGGCCTCCTCGGGGTCCACGCTGCGGCCATCCTTGCTGACCAGGAGCCGCCCGCTGAACACATCCACCATGCTGGCACCGCCGGACCCGCGACGGGCACGGCGGGGGCTGCGAGCCCGAGCGCTCCCCAGGCGCGGCCCCGCACTCCGCACCCACCCTCCTTGCCCCTGCTGCCAGCTCGGCCGGGGCAGCGGCTCAGCGACACACCGCGACACCGCCACCCGCCCATGGCCCCGCCGCCGCTGCCTTTATAGCCCCGCCACCGCCCGGGCCCGCCCAGCCCCGGGGCAGCCGAGGAGACGCGGCCCCTTCTCCCTGCTCCTCGGAGCGCCGAGTCGGCTTTCTGTCGAAGCAAGACTTGCTGAAGATGTCGAACTTCCAATAAATGTAAACAGTAATCGCGTGCGCCGGGCCCCTTCAGCTTGCCAAGGAGCTCACCGTCTCTCCCCTGAAGGTCTCATCACAAGTCTTGGTCAGTTTTGGCAATAAACTTTTTATTATCAGATGTCCAGCACTTTTTATTTTTAGCATGGAGAATTATCTGAATTGTGGATAGAAGGGGCTGTCTATTCTCTGTCCAAGTAGATAAGAGGAATTCTCATTTTATTCCAGTGCACTTATAATGTGTTTGGGTTGAATAATGCTTTTTTCCTCCAGCTGATATTGAGTTAGGAATTAATAAAAATTATATTACAAACATATCTTTTTTCTGCCTAAAGCAACCTGCAAAAACGGATATGAAAGATGATTTGGCAGCAGGGGTATTAAATTACAGTTTAATTAAAGGGTCACGATAGGGTGATAATCAAACCTGATACATTGTCTCCTTTTCCTGACTTGCACAATACCCAATTAAAAAGAGAATTTATCTTAAAAAAATTATCAGTATCCCCCAAAATAAATTCTAGTGTTTATAATGGCTACTTCAAGTGTCTAATGAAGCTAGCTTAAAAATATTTCACATTAAAACTGTGTGCACAAATGCATTCTAGGTTTTTACTCTTCAGTTGTTCTCCTGTTTTAATCTGCAGCCTCTCCAAAAATCTGTCAGTTTTACTTATGGAAAAGATAAAATTGTGATGAGTATATATTATATTTTAAATACTGAACACTAGAATGGAATGGATATTGGTCATGACGAGTGCTTGGTTGGGTAAATTGCAACCAAGTTCATAGTGAAATTAAAGTCCAATTTCTACATCTGATCATCTTCTGACCATATAGTATGAACAGTAAGAACAGTGATACTTGAAGTCAAGAATTCCAATTTGAATTTGTATAGGAATGGACCAAGCACAAGTATTCTCCGACACGTGTATTTTCTTTTGAGGTCTTTTTGAAACATGCTTTTTTTCCATTGACTTGACACAAAATTTTTGTTAATTTACGTTCTGTCGTGAGTGGAAAAAAACAAGGTATCATTTTAAATATTTGAACGTGTGAGAGAATGCCCAAAGATGAACCTCAGAAGTAACACAGCAATCTTATGGGTGTTTTAGTAGGCTCATCAGAACTAGTTGCAGGGTCACTTTGGATTGGGAGATGCATCCCTGCCATTTCTCTTACCCTTTTTGCCTTTTATTATTAAGATATACTGCTAATTAAAATACCATTTGCTTCTTGTGCAAAAGTTCACACATTTAAAAGAAAATAGTTCAGTCATCATTATTTTTGAAGAGATTCTTTTACATTAATCTTTATAAAGCAGGCATTTTTATTTACATCCAACTATATCTGGACTAATATGTTACTACAATTCTGATATTCTACTGGAAAACCTAAAAGAATTGTTTAGGTGTTAAAGAAGTGGCTTTTATTCAATACAGTATTTCTCCATTTTCACAGAGAGTTAAGCTATGCTGTTTTCAAACCCAGATACTCATCTGCTTCCAATACAGAAGTGACATTAAAACAACGTAGTCCTCCCATCTGTCATATCTCCCATCAATCCTTTCTCCAAATCTTAAGTGCTGTTTTGTGCAGTTCCCCCTTCAGAATGCCTCCTGATGTCAAAAGTAGAAGACAAAAGGAGCTGTGAAGTTTGCCTGTTCTTAAAATAGTACAGGTGAGAAATTAGGCTTACCTGAGTCTTTGATGTGCCATATCGTCTGCTTTGCGAGACAGTTGTGAAACAGGACGGAGTCATAGCCTTTGGAGCCTGTAGAATCACCAAAACATGGAAAAAAGTTTCCACACAAGTTCAGGCTACCGTACATACATTATTGATATTACTATCAATTTCTCCTGCAATCTGTGGTGGAAGTGTATTTTCTCAGGTATTATGAACTAAAGCAATGACCCAAGGAACTTCCAGCTGTTTCATCTGTACAGGTTAGAAAGCTGGTTAGGCAGAACCAGTGCTGTGCCATGAGAAAAGAACATGCTGAGATTGTCTTTGAGATCTCTAGGCATGGAGGAAAAAGCTCATAGCTGCCTACATCTCCACAGGGAGAAGAGCTGGATGTACATGACAGTGACATTAAACTTCTTGAAGCTATTTGAGGAACAGCTACTAAGCATGAGAAATCAGATACCTTCCCTCCGGAAGCTTAATGTGATCAACCCTGTGAAGGCATCAAAGATTCACTGATAATGCTGCATACCACGGACAATCTTGTCTTGCACCTCCCTTTGATTTGACTACAGAGACAGTTCTCCATGACACCAGCATGGACCAGTAAGAAATGTTTCACTTTATGATTCATACCAAAGGGACTAAGACCTGTTTCAGTTAGAAATGTCTTCTAGGACATTTCAGGATGTACTGTGGTTCTACAATAACAACTTTTAACAACAACATGTTGTTGTTAGAGTTGTTAACACTATGGTGATTAATTCCATCCCCTAATCTCCACTGGGAATGAAAATAATGGAGCTTCTTTATACAGAATCCGTGGTCCTGCCTCAAGGTAGTGTGGTAGCTCTGACATGACACTACCAGAAATCCTGCAAACAATGCTCATGAAGTGGAAGCCTCTGGGGAATTCCAGGATAAAATTAAATAAAAACTTCCCACCACAAAAAATTGCATTTATGGTTTTGCTAGAAAAGAGCTTTTTATTATTGAATTTACTATATTATTTTAAAGTAACAGTATTTAGTCCTGTTTTTTAATCTAAGCACAAGACTTCTAGTTTATTTGTGCTCACATTGCAAAGATGATCCTACTTTCCTTGTATTTCTAAAATTAACACTGAAGTTAATTACATCTCTAGATTTTTACACACAATTAAGAATTAAAAAAAAATATGAAGAGCCTGAATCATAAAGTCATGTTTTCAGTGATATAGGGCAGCATGCTGAGAAAGAGATGCAGAAGAAATGTACTGGAAGTAAAAAATATTCAGACTTGCTGACTCCAAAATAATATAAGAAAATACAGTATGTGCTCAAAGCAATGTAATTCCATACCCCTGTAGTGGCAGAGTTAATGTCCCTATAAGCCATACAAAAGGTGAAGTGTGAGAAGGTTCTGAAAGCCTGTCTAGGTCTTTAAGGAACATACCCTTTGCTCTCTCCTTCATGTACCTTCTTCATAGCCAGCACTGGTCTTCGTAAAGAATTTGATCCAATAGACGTTTGCAATAAACAGTCTCTTAAAACTTGTGTTACATGCATGATACTGGATTTTTAAGTGAAAAGTTATAAAACACCAAGTTTCAGTCTGTTTATAATTCTTAAGCATTCTGTAGGAAATGCATACCTGCCAACATTTGATGTTGGCAGGCCGTATAGTCATCCAGTGAGAAGCCATAAGGCAAAAGCTGACTAAATTCACTCAAAGGAGAGTGTGATGTGGGTGAGGCCTTGTTGGTTCAGTTGATCATTAGCACATCGTCTATTTAATTATACCCTGATGAAAACATGTAAGTCACAAAACTAATCAAGATAAACTCTGGTTTGGCAATACTGTATGTAGTGCAATCCCTGAAGAAATCATGCTAGCAACTGGCCTCAGTGAATCCCATTATGTGTGCATACTAGCCAGACAGAAAATCAGACCCCAAAGGAGACAAGAACACATAGAATAAAGGAGACATACCAGTGGATTAAATAGTTAAATAAGTCGCAATCATTGATAAAATTTTATTAAATAGCTGGGGCTTTTAAAATTCATTTTCATAATACATAACTATGTGCTTTACAGGAGAGAGTTATAATCTGAGTTATTGGTGAGAAGGCAGGCAAAGTTACTTTCCACAATGTACACAGTGAACAAAAAGGAGTAGCAAGTCTCTTGGTCTCAACCCAACACATTAACCAATGAGCTGGGGAAAGAAGTCAGTGCACAAAGAATTATTGAGCCAAAAAAATTAAATTTTGTCATACACAACCTGCCAGCTAAAGTAGTTATTGGCTATTCATAGCATTCCTTAGAGCTGATGCATTTGGAACACCTTTTCGTCAGCTGGGTTCAGGAGACCCAAACACAGCTCATTATGACATAGTCAGCAGTGATACAGGTACCTAGTGAATGTTCCTTCATGATTGTTCTTGGAACTGCTTCCCCTACGTAACCTCCGAACACAAAAGAATAACACTATCTTTTCTCAAGTAGGAAAATTAACCAAATAAGGACCACACAGGTTTTTTTAATTACAATTTTATTAATTTTGTTTAAACTCTAGCGCTAATTGTAGAAGATATCAAGGGCTACCTGTTAGGGAATCTAACTTTTCCTCCGTAAGAGATACTGGGATGTAGCTTAGCATTCTTACCACAAAGACATCCATCATCATCAGGACTGAATGAGAGCTTTAGCAGCTACCAAGTAACCAACATTTTAGTACAGAAGATACTGTAAGGTATACCTCCTTTTCTTTTCTTTTTTTTCCTTTTTTGAAGCAACAGATTTTTACCAATAGGAGGCAACAATTATTAGAGAAAACTGCACTGGCGAGGCCTCACTCCGGGTCCAGTGTGCAGTTTTGGATGCCACAGTATAGAAAAGACATTAAGCTATTAGCATGCAAAGGAGGGCAACAAGGGTGATGAAGGGCCTTGAGGGGAGCCCGTATGAGGAGCAGCTGAGGTCACTTGGTCTGTTCAGCCCAGAGACACTTAGGGGAGACCTCATTGCAGGAATGGCCTGAAGTTGTGTCAGGGGAGGTTTAGGTTGGATATAAAGAAAAAGCTCTTACCCCAGAGAGTGGCTGTCACTGGAACAGGCTCCCCAGGGAAGCGGTCTGAAAAGCAGCACCAGCCTGACAGAGTTCAAGAAGTGTTTGGACAATGCTCTCAGGCACAGGACAGGATATCCTGTGCAGGGCCAGCAGTTAGACTCAATGATCCTTGTGGGTCCCTTCCAAATCAGGATGTACTGTGGTTCTACAATAACAATTTTTAAATAAATGTTTGCAACATTAACTCTGTGTCCCAGTTTAATATGCATTATTAATGTAGATTAATAGCACATGTGGAAAGAGTGAAAGAATGCCCTTATAAATGCTTATAAATTAGGTAGAATTGAGAGTTTGCAAGGAATATTTTTTTCTTTTAACCCGGAAATACTGCAACCTATTAATAGATTCCTGCTATGCAAAAAGTCTGTTATAGGAAGTGGAGCACTAGGGTACATTCTTTCCATTCTACAGATTTTGAAATTAGCAAAGGTATATGAACTTATCCTTGCAGTATAAAAAGCCTGATTCAATGATCCTTTGCATTTAACGTTATCCTGAGTAGTGTATCTCAAATTACCAAGCGCTAGATAGTCTAAATATCAGTGCTGTAACATTTCTGACTTCCAAACAGGTACGCCAGGGAAACAACGCGGTGTCATCTAATACAGCAGCAGCTCATGGCAACAAGGAACAACACTTGCACCTGCAGAAATGGAAAAAGCTAGTAAAATTCTGCTCTAGTTCATTTGAGTTCAGACACACTTTTCACTTCACTCTTGCCCTTTGGCAGTTTAGTGTAACAAAGTGGACATTTAGGGGTTTGGTTTGGGTATTTTTTGCCTGAAGACACCTCTGACTAGATGAGTCATCCAATACTAGATCCTGCATTTATGTGCCTTTCGAGAAATGTAAGGCTGCTTGAATCTTTCTGCAGAATCCAGCTAGTCCTCTACAGTTGCTAGCAACCACCACCTAATTTTGGTTTTTTTGTCAGAGCTTTTGATTGCAGAAAAAGGCCAGATTGTCACAAGCACTCTGCTACAAGGAGGGACTCCAGAATTTTATCAGCAGTTTCAGTTGCTTTAAGTAATTTGATAGCCACATACAAAAGTAATTGGCATCTGCACAACCTCTTCTGGCAAAACTTGAATAAGAGTCTTCAGTCATGGAAGGGACAGCATGCATCTAATCCTGCCCACCTTGTTGGCAGCCTCTCTTGTAGCTAGATTGACTGAATGATTTAATTAAACCACATATTTCAGGTGATCCTTTATTAGCAAAAACAGGACCAGGTCCTAGGGAGCCAATATAAGTTTTACAGTGCTGAAACTGGAATATTTTTCTGCCAATAACCAAGTTGCCAATGTAGCTATGCTGCAGCTGCTAGCAGGAGCTCCTAATAAGAGTTTTGGCAGAGCACGTTGACCTCACTGCAGTCACTTGTCTCAGGAGTTTGCAGGCAGCCTGCAAAAGCCTAAGAGTTTTCTGTCTAGCATGCTCCTTTTCATAAGAAATCTCTGGTTTTTGCTGTTTGAATAAAGGGAATGTTATTTTAAGGCTGGGATTCACTGTCATTTATATTGTACATGTTTTATCTAACCACTGTAAAATCCCAAAGACCTTTCCCCTGCACATACTCAGAAAAATAACATTCTCTAGCCTGTAGTATCATGTGTTCTAATTTTAAAACCATTAGAATCATAGAAATAATTGAGAAAGCAATGTCACTAAATCATTATCATAGGCTGAAAACTCCACTACAAAATCCACAACAAGTAGCCTAAGAAGGTAAGGCCAGTTCCTTTGGTTGACTATGAGTTAAACAAACAGTAACTGTATTTCAGAGCTCTGAAATGACAATTAACTTGAGAGAATGACAGATGTGAAAGACTCAGGATTCACATGCTAGTTTCTCTGCCTCATGAACACTGACTTTCATGCTGGGGGTTTGGAACTAGATGAATTTATGGTCTCTTCCAATCCAAGACATTTTATAATTCTATGATTTTCAGTTACATAGAAAATCATCTTGGGCAAGGAAAGGAAAAATCCCACACAAGGTTGTTGAATAGAATAGATCCCTATGCTATTGTGGTGGGTTAACCTTGCATGACTGCCAGAAGCCCACCCAGTTGCTCTCTCAGTCCCCCTCCTCAATAGAACTGGGGGAGAAAAATGATGAGAAAATTCATCAGTTGAGATGAAGACACCTCATTATTTAAGTACCACATTTAAGTATCTAACTACCATTGCAGGTAGGACAGATTTCTGGGAAAAATTAATTCTTTGCCAATTAAAAATAAGAGGAGGATGGTAACAAAGAAAGACCAAGCCAAAAATAGATTCCTCCCACCCTTCTTTTTCCCAAGCTCAACTTCACTCCTGAATTTTCTACCTCCGCCTCCTGCCCAGCTGGTGCAGGAGGAAAATAGGGGTTGTGATCTGTTCATAAAATTCCATCTCTGCTGCTCCTTCATGTAACCACAAAACTGGTAAGACTTGGAAGGGACCTCTAGGGATCATCCAGTCCAACACCCCTGCCAAGGCCAGTCAGCTAGAGCAGGTGAGACAGGAATGCATCCATGTGGGTTTGGAATGTCTCCAGACAGGGAGACTCCATGACATTCCTGGGCAGTCTGTGCCAGTGCTCTGCCATCCTCAGCATAAAGTTCTCCCTCATGTTGAACTAGAACTTCTCGAGTTTTAGTTGATGTCCATTGCTCCTCATTCCTCCTCTCACTTTTTCACTTTTCCCCCTGCTCCAGTGTGGACCAGGGCTGCAGTCCTTCAGGAACAGATTGCACCAGTGTTGGGTCCCCATCAGGCTGCTGTTTCTGCCAGAAAAACTGCTCCGGTGTGGGCTCTTTCCACAGTGCCATGGGTACTGCTTGGAGTCAGATTCAGGATGGACTTTCCACAGACTGCAGATTCCTTCAGGGCATGTCCACCTGCTGCAGCACAGGGTCCTCCCATGACTGCAGTGTGGATCTCTGCCCTTCAGTGGTACTCCATGTGCTGCAGGGGCACAGCTGCCTCACTGTGGACTGGACCAAAGGCTGCTGGAGAACACTCTCTTCCAGTGACTGGAGCACCTTCTGCCCCTTCTTTTGTCCTGACCTTGGTGTCTGCAGGGCTGTTGCTCTCACATAATCTCACTTTTCTCTCACAGCTGTCTTGCAGCATTTTGAACCCTTTCTCTAATATGCTTTCCAGAGGCAACACTAGTAGCTTGGCTGATGTCATCAGCAGTGTCCTGCAGTGGGACTGTTGGGGCTGGCTGTGTCCTACACAAGGTGAGCACCATCTGTTTTCTCAGAAGCCCCCCCTACAACCTCTCTACGACCAACACTTGACATGTACACCCAATACCCCTGGCTTTAAATTCTTGCATCCCAGTAACTTCATCCTAAAACTTTTCCTATGGTTGAAACAATTCAGAAGAGTAATTATTTGAACAGAATCATCTTCATATTCAAGAAATTATAAGGCTGCTAACTCTGAAAAATGACTGTTCCAGGGATGGTTCGGGGGCTAAGCCACAGAAACAGATCACTGCAAACAGCACATGGTGAAGATGCAGAAAGTCAGGTCCAGGATGCAAGGACCTCAATGCTACATGTCAGCTGTCACCAGAAGGTTAACCTGTTGTCTCCATAAACAGTTACGTACTAAAGAAGACTCAGGGAATAAGTCTTCCATGTTGACAGTAAGACCACATTTCACTCCGCATTTCCAATTGGCTGTGACACAAATTCTTCCTGTGAGATGGCCCTGGATCTCAAACACAAGTAACAGACTTGAGGTCAGACAGGACTCCCCCAGTACCGGAGCATCAAGACACAATCTTCCTTATGTGCTGTTAATCACATTGCAATGAGAGCACTAGAGCATGGGACAGGACCAACCATAGTATGATCCAGTTAATAAAGGATTACTGCTTCAGAACTAAGTATTTATACCCTTACAGGTCTAGTCCAAAGGCCAGCAAAAAGTAGGTTCAGTTGCTGCTATACCTTGCAGGAGGCTGCTGTCTCAGTACCATCCCAAAAGACAGAAAAAGAAAGTCAGTTGGCCAGATCACTTCTTCACTCCATGGCATGATTTTCTCTGGTGGTGACTCTGCACCTTTACTATTCAAGAGAAGTGATGAATCCCAGTAAGAAAACCAAATCAAACTTTGAAATTGCATTTGTTATTTCCAAAATGCTTTTAGTGATATAACCAAGTAGTTTACAGAAAAGCAGATGTCTGAAGAATTCAAATTTCTGCCTTTGGCAGCACAGTGCCTACTTCTGTTTTTTAATAATTGTCTCAAAAGGACACAGATATCAGCATCACTTATCTTTGCAATCTTGAACCTACACTGAGTGCAAAAAAATATTTATTCTCCACAGAGGAGCATCTCAAAACAAAGCATGAAGTGCATCACAGACTTTCTGCAGTGAGGTTTTTTAGCACTCTTCAAATATTTTCTTCTTTCCACACAGAAGTGTATTCTTTAAAAATTTGAAGCAATTCACATCTCCATTTAATGCTTTTGTTTTATCCAGAGGAGTATGATTAGATAATAACAATTAGCAGTAAATTTAGGTAGTTGTAGTTTTGTAATCTGCAAGAGTGGTATTAGCTGAACTAAAAATTCAGAATTTGGAGAACATGGTGTTACTTTAGGCCATTTACCTGTCTAATTTGATTATATTTTAAATACAACAGTTTCCATGTGTTATACTAAATTTGTAGAAGCCAAAATGCTAAGAAACTTCTATGTACACTGCTAGTCTTGTAACATCAAGTTAAAGGCCAGGATAATGTTTGGATTTACAGTATTAGAAAGCACTACCCATTGTAATTAATCAGTATTTTCTCTTTGGTGAAACTTCATACATTGCATTTCTCACATATTATGGGCATCCTCCTGTTTAATCTTCCTTCCACTTCTTTTGGAATGAACTCTTATTCTCAGTTCCCAGTCAGTAGATAATGGATCCTTTATTGTTTGGATTTTTTTTTCCTCCTACCATCAGAAGTTCTGAATCAGAGTAGTTAGATTTTCTGTCTTGCTTTTTCAGAAAACTGCACTGTAACTCCCCTTTTTATTTTTTGTCTGCCAGCTTTTGAGGAGACAATACACTGAGCTGGACTAATAGAAGAGAATTTCATGTCAGGAAGAATGACATCCTTTTAAGGCGTAAACCTGAATGAAATGAAAAATGCTAGGGAATATTGAGGATTCCCAGCAAGATAGTTTCAACTGGCCATAATGAAATGTGTGGCAACGTAACAAAAAGTTGCTTGTAAAAATTGCTGTTGCCATTCTTTCAACACTTTTAAGTATAACTTTTGAATCACTTAATCTTGTCTAGTGCTTCTGCCGTTGTGCTGATTTATTTTGTTCTTATACCTTAAAAGGTTAGTATGTTTTTAAATTCATTAGATTAATGGAAGTTTAAGTTAGACATCTGCCTCAGTAAGCTAAAAATAGCTAGGAGTTAGTAAACAGTGTTGCAAAATCAAATAAATTACTGACAGCTTTTATGGAAAGTATGACAACCAGTGTTCCAAGTGCATGGCTCCAGTGGTAAAGATCTTTATGAAGATAATTTAGTCAGTCATCCTCCCATCCATTTCAAAGCTGAATACACCATGTGTAGCTAGTTAGTGCAGCAGGACTAAAATGCAGCAGCCCAAATCCCAGATGAGTGCTGTCCTGACACTGAGCAATCTCCCATAAAAGAAAAGAGAAAAATAAGTCCTCTCTCCTCAGTGGCTGTTTACAGGGATTCACTTTGATCAACATGAATGTATGCTTAAAGTAGTATAAAGTTGTGTTGATATATTTTTTATTAACAAAAATATGCCTCTCACATGTCAGATCTGGGTGGAACATCTCAGGAAGTAACAAGACTATGCAAATCAAAGTAAATGTGCAGATGTCCATGTTCATTTTTAAGTAATCTTTGAACAGATCAATCTATAGATCTGAAGAACAATGGAATCAAAATATTTAAAAAGGGCTTGTAAAGGTCAGACTCCATGGAAATAAATTTAAGGATTAATTGCATGGGGGTGGATGGAACCAGTGTCAAAACACAGAGGTTTTTAAACTGTCAGGCTGCAAGATCATTTACACAAGCTGCATACAAGTTAAGTTAATCGTAACTGATTTCAGAAAGAAAATGTGCAGAGATCTGTAATGGACATCTAAGTAGAATAGGGAAGTGTTGACACCACCTTACTTACACTGCTGAGACCTCAGCTGCTTTCTGTTGTACACACACAGGTGTATATTTTGCATATGCAGCTCTGCACTCTCTTTGAAAGAGAAATAAGGAAACTCACAAGGTAGTGGGAAGAGCAGAGCCTGAAAAAAATGCTTAGTAACTTGATAATTTCACCTGGCTACAAATCCTGAAATGAATTAAAATGGTAAGATACTGATACTGGCAAAGAGGTTAAGTGATGTAACATGCTAAGGCAGGAACTTAGAGAAAGAAAAACGAGTTAGTTTGTAAAAAAATGCTTCTAAGTGTGTAAAACAGCAAAAATCTTTTATTTTCCAGAGCTTGAGGATGAAAGAACATACCTAGAATTTCCTCGACCTATTCTTACTTCTTTTAGACCTCAATGATCTTAAATTGCAGCAGCCCAGCCTCCTCCAAAATATCCTTACTGAACTTTATCCTTTCCAGAAAACCACGGAGTCCCCTGAAGTCATCAATGATTCCACTGCTTACAGCATGAATATAAAAAAATATGTCAAAATAAGTAACTCATCAAGCAAAGAGCAGGTTTTTTTTTCTGAAAATATAACCTGTTCATATGGACGAGGAACCTGACAGATGTGAAAATACAGTACAGTAGTATTAAAGCAATAGCTCTGAGTAGGACCGCTACCACCCTCTTAAATCTGAGGGACATTACTGTCAACAAAGCACTGACATTTAAGCTGCTTGTAAGTGAGCTCATAAGTAACCAGCTCTCAGGGGTGAGTTCATTACTGCAGTGATAGCAATAAACATATCTTTGCTTTTATAAGGCTTCTCTTTTTCTCTATACAGAGGAAGCTGCCACCAAACTGAGGTTGGTTTATCAGCGGTAATACAGAACAGGTTCAGGTGTTAGTCACAACATGTTAGTGTATCTATTTTTAACTATGATTTAACAGCCAGGTCACAGAGATAAACACCTGCTTTTTGCAGGTGATACTCCTGCTACAGCAATGTCTTAGACACTCCCTAATCACAGATGTACACAATATAAATCTTTAATGGGAGAAGTGTCAGAGGCAATGGGATACAATGAACTGGAAGCTGAACTAAGCGAAGAGGCTTGGGTATGTATGCTGGCATACTCCATGTTCTGCGGTATACAACTAAATGAGCTTGGTGACAAAAACATGTTGTAGAATCACAGAATCATTTAGGATGAAGAGATCCTTCAGATCATTGAGTCCAACCGTTAACCTAACACTACAAAGTCCACCACTCTACCATGTCTTTTAAGTGCCATGCACCCTTTATTATCAGAAAAGAGGTAGTAATAAAGAAAATCTGTTCAACATGGGAAGTTTGCTTTAGTAATTTAACCACATCAAGTCTTCACAACAACTTACAGGACTTTAGAAAATCTACAACATGGTGATGTTACCTTCTCTGCTCATCACCTCCAATTTGCATCAACTTTGTTTTTTATCACCAGTAAAATACACTTCATTAAATTTTAAATTGTTTTAATTCAAAGCAAATGAATGTATCACCAAAACAATGCCAAATGTTTCTGCACTGTTCCCCACTGCCGACATATTTAGTGTGGTCTGGAAATAGAGACACCTCACAGACCTGCACAGCCCCTGGAGGGGAGTTTTCTGTGTTAATTAAATACAATTTAACAGTATGCTTTAACCTTAGCCAAGTTCCATCTTACCAGCACTTATTAGGAAAAAAGAATAAAGATTTGGCTTTGCAAGCAAACGTATTTCATAGGGCAAGTATTATACCAGCATACATGGCTCAACATTAAAATAATAAATCATTTCAATCAGAAAAATGAAGAAATTGCTTCTTCATAATCTGAAATGACATCACTACATTTTGCTCATGAGAACAAAGTTTACAGGCATAAGTTGCACATAAAGGGTTTATTTTAAATGTTTTAAGGATAGAGTTACATCATAATTATAAAAATTACTTACAGAATTAAGTAACAGATTTAAAGTGTTTATACTTCTAAATGCAGAGAACAGGGAACTGTCTACATTGTTCAAAATAAAATAAAAATAAAGAAACCAAGCTCTAAAGATGAATTCATTACCTAATTTAAAAATGTGAACACGAAGACCTCTGAACTATACACATACCAAGAACCATCCAAATTGCACTAATGATGTAAAATACAAAAAGCACAGCATTTTCAAGGAACCAGAAACTGTTTTTACCATAATCTTTTCCCTGACACAGCTAGTAAATTCTCTCTGAACATAAAGCCCCTATGTTTAAACAATCCATTTCAATAATGCTTCTACCTATTGTGACAAAAAGGGTTTTCCCCATCTCTACTCCAACATAGTTTAGGGTTTGGCACTCAAAAGAAAGAAGAAGAATGTAGTGTTCTGCTATTCAACTGGAATTTTATTTTTTCTTTAACAGAATACATGGTCCCTTCAAATGCTGTATGACACATACAACTGGAAAATTACCTTCCGTTGGCACTATGCTCGTCTCACCGGTGCATTTAATCCTACTAACAACCATTAAAACAGCACAATAAGCAAATTCACAAAAAACTGAACACAAAATAAAAACAGAACAAAACAAAAACCTAAACATTTTAACATGCAACTTTAGTTTGTTACATTGAATGTTCTAACCCTCTAAGCATGCAAAAAAGGATGGTCTGCATTTGTTTTTTTTTTTTTTCCCTTTTAAGAAGTTTTACATGGCAGCCTGACATCACACACACGCACACACACAATATACAACAATACTACAGCAGGTAAATGTGAAAGGTGAATAACTTCTATACAAAGATCCATGGCTTGTGCCATCACAAGCCTTATGTGATTTTGGAAAGTAATGTTGAACCCCTATAACAAGGAACCAACATTTAGTTACCAGGGTAACGCAAGCACTGCATGCAGATCTGAAACATGAGCCTAAAACAAAGCCCAAAGCAGATGGGCAGGGAGTGGAATTAGTCTCAAGCCTCAAAACGGTGGTTTAAGCTATCAAAAAAAAAAAAAAAAAAAAAAAAAAAAAAAAAAAAAAAAAAAAAAAGAAAAGAAAAAAATGAAAAGAAAATACCCACGCAACAGACAACGGGGACATCGAAAAACAACCGTGAAATTTACAGTTTGTAGATTATAGTCTAATTGTCAGAATACATAGTGTATTCAATAGGCTTGCAGAAAACCCACAAATGCAAGCCTAATGCTAAAAGTGTTCCAGTAGACCTAAACCTCAGATATTCCAAAACAAACCTCTTATTCCTCAGATATATAGCCCCAAGTTCAGCGTACTAGGTTATTCATGTATCTCGTGTATAATTAATACACTCACTCATTCCTGTGCCACAAATATCGACTTGGGCTCATGGAGCCAGGCTCAGCTTTGAGATTTACATGCAGGACTCTTAAGAGTCAATAGAAAACACAACAGATCTGCAGGATGAAAACACTGTGTTGCAAATCTGCTCACTTTGTTCAAACACAAGAAACATTTACGACTCAGGTACTTACTGCATAAGGACTGCATTGAGAAGCTATTCACTGAAAGACAATAGCCTGCCTTTGGTTGCCCATGATGAAATACTGGACATAATGCAATATAGTAGCAATGGACAAAGAATTAAGGTATCATATTTATACGGAGAGTATTTATTACCATTCAACAGCATAATGAGGCACAAGCCTTAAGGCTAAAATATGAAATCAGGCAAAAAAATGGACAGAAAGGGGCTTAAACCACTGAGTCTTCAATATCAAGAATACCCACACCAGAGGTAATCTGCACCTCTGTCCTCTGATTAACAGCACCTCTCCTGCATTCTTCCACTAATGGCACACGGTTGGATATCAGGGTATTTGTTCCTTCCATCAACAAGTGTTAACTGCCTTCACATGCTGTACTTCTGTGAAGCAGTTCCTGCGGAGCTCTGCCTTAATGTAACATGACAACCTTGTTGCTGTGCTGGATTGTTGTTCCAATTCTGTTATTTTTAAAAGCTGCCACACTTAACAAACCCTAATTTTCATTTACAACTACCTTGCAAGATTATAACCATGAAAGGATTTTGCAGTTGTGGGCTGCTATTTACATCCACAATCTAATGCAGATGACTGAACCACTGAGACTGCCTATAGCTTCCATTAGATAGTACACCACTGGCATGCAGAACTCTAGTGTTCATAGAATGAAATTCAAGTTAACAGCATACCTCAAAGCAAGTACAATGTACACCACAAAAGGCAACAACAGGTTTAAACTGTAGATTTGTCCAGACACTCCTTATGTGGAAAAGCCAGAAGAAAAATAAACTGGGAAGATGCCTTCTTGAACCAAAATGATTAAAAGTAAACCAACACAAAGGAATGCAACAGACTGAGCAGAAGGCAACAAATGCTTCTCCTTCTCTAAAGTTATATCTTCACTGTAAAAGGACACCCCCTCCCACTCTCCTGGCATGAGATTGTATTTGCCATGTAAAATATTAACTACTGTTAGGCTTCTAAGTCCACACACAAACAATTCAGGTTGCTAGGTTTTGATATTAAATGAAAGACTACTGATGCCAATGCGTAGTCTAAAGTTGTCTGAAGTAGCATATGTACTGTTAAAGTTGTGGCACCAAGCACTTGGGTTTTGCTAAGAAATGTGTATAACAAAGAAAGAAAGAAGTACAACATATAGGATTGAAGGCAGCCTTGTTGCATGTATTTTACTGGTTCCTACAACTTGTAAATATGGGCCATTAACCTGCATATTCTAATTAAGTGGTTATACAGATTAAATGTAATTTTATAGTTTAAAGCCTCTTCACTGAAAGGTGCGTAATCCAAACACGATATCCTACTGCCCTGTGACTAGTAAAAAATGCACAAGCATTTCCACACACTGAAAGTTCTTAAAAAGCTAAATTTGAAATAAAGTGTAGAAACACAGCAGATTGATGTTACATGGGTTAGGCACTCCTTGATGCTACACAAACTGTTTAAACCTTTCACAGAAGTCACCTCTGTCCCAACCCTGAAAACAAGGACTGCCAGTATCCAAGAAATTAAATTTAATGTTACAAAAGAAGGCGTATCAAAATATCAAACTACACTTGCATGTGGCAGTTGAACAAGTGAGTGCAAGATTGAAGAAAAAGTCAAAATCTATGAAAAAATTTAATGATTACAATACTAGATCAACTTTACACAGCTTGAATTTGCAGCTGTTCTTTGCTTTTAACTCCCTCCTGCCCTAACATATTAACTTCCTTCAAGAAAAGGAGCTCTCTTACACAAAATGTGTCATGTTTGTATTACTCAGAACAAAACAGTTTTGCTGGCAGAGATTGTGGGTTCGCAGGGACATTTAAGCTTTCGTTAAACTGGAAAGCAGTCAAGTCTTTGTGTCTACAAATTTTACATTTAATAGTTCCACAAATTTGGCAAAAGTTCATGAGGACGTCTAGGATGTCTTCACCAAATCGTAGACATAAATATGGAAATCATCATCAAACTTGATGAAATAGACAGATGGTTTGGCTTCAACTTGATGAATGACCATGCCAGTCCTTTTCGAGCCATCTTCTTTGGCATATTCCACTTGTTTGCCTACCAGGCTGTCCACAACTTCACCCGGTTCCCGTTCTGCAGGAGGTGAATCATCTGTAACATAAACCCAGTGTGCTTTAGTAGACATTAACAAAATTTTGCAACATGGAAGAGAACTGCAGAGTCTTCTTTAAAACTCATACAAAACAATGAAAAGTTGCAAACAGATTAATAAATTTAGTTCAGACAAACACCTAACAATTGCCATGCTTCTAGAAAGTAGTAGCAGAAAAAAATTTCAAGCAATACTGTCTTCAGTTTTATTAAGACAAAAATAGCAGTTTGATTGGTAAGAGAAGTAAATCTGTGACAGGAAGATTTATGTACAAGTTGTAGAAAATGTCTGTAGACAACTAATTTAAGCCATGAGCAGAAAAAGGCATTGGACCTCCTTAGCAGAAAGCTAGCCTAACTTAACTTCTCTCTTTCCACACACATTATTCAAACGTTTAATGCGTGTATGGGACTGCAACAAAAGCATATTTTCTGAAATGGTAGTAGGTGTAAACTTGTTATTAAAAGGGGCTTTTGACTCCATATTTGAATAATGCTATTGGTAAAGTCTGATTGTATTATTTTCCTCTCTGTCAAAACCTACCCAGACAATCCCTATGCTAAATCCGAATAATGAACAGTGTGATTGTAACATGCCAAGTGATCGGCTACAAGCCAATCACAGAACAAGCAGAATAAAGGGTAAAAAGTACTTTACGGAAGCTAACCACATCGTCTTTCTCAGCTCCTCTTCTTTGGTTCCTGATTTAGATAAACTTGTAGTTTGTATTCCACTGAAAAACTATCTAAAGCAATTGTAAGATCTGATGTGGCTTTTATTCTGGAAATCATAAGCTTTTAAATTAATGACCTTGTTCCAAGTTTGCATTAAGAATCCCTTACAGATTCTACCCATTTTATTTTCAGTTTTGAGAGCTGTGAAAGAACTCTCAAAGGAGACAAAAAAAACCACAACAGAGAATGAACTAATTGGCTTGCTTAAAAATTCTTCCATGAACATAAGAAGTTTCTTTTTTAATTTGTGTTTCAGTTCCTCTATAAATGCATTGTCACACATAGTTATTATCCTCTTAGTATCAGTTTTACATGAAGAGGTTTTCTTGGCAAAGATGCAAGTTCAATTCCTGCATTTTGACTTAGAAGTGTAGGCAAAGTTTTAGTATCAGATCCAGCAATACATTTTCCCCTTAGAAAGAAAAAAAGTTATCTATTATTTGGTCTCCTTGCATGTTCAGAACCTATATTTGAGAAGAGACAGTACCCCAGAAATTTTATTTATAATATTATGGCAAGTTCCACCAAATTTACAGAAGTACTCGCAGATATTCTAAAATCTGATTTGAAAAATACTACTCCAAAATAGTAACATCCAATTGTTGACTCAAGGACATAATTCAAAATAACTGGAAAGCATTCACATTCAGGGAAGGAAGCAAATACTTAGAAGTGTTTAGAAAATCAGTAAGCAGTCAATAATCTTGTGGTGAGCACAGAGGGTAAAGTGCACTAAAAGCAACTAGTTTTTAAATGGAAAGAAAGCATGTAAGACTTTCCTACCCTCAAGGTGGAAGAAAGAAAAGCAGACTTAAAATATATTCCTAGTCCTTTTTAGTGGTTAAGACAAAGAACAAGTTATTGTAACATTCAAATCTGAAAGAGCTTGCTTTATTTCTTTAAGAAGAGAAAGGTCACTTTTTTGCCATTAACATCCGTGGTTCACTCTTTAAAAGTACCAGAGATGTTGCTTTTTGCTAGGTGGAGAGAAGAGGGTAATCTAAACATAGATCATTAACACAGAGGTTATGCAAATAAGTGCCACTTTTTTATTCTGCCAGTAGATCGTTACCAGTGGTGCCTCTGAAAGAAGACTATCTCGAACTCAACAGATCATTAATTGAGTAACTGTAGTGGTTGACTACATAATGCTTTGCATGTGTCTTAGTTACAATTAATTTTCTTTAAATCCCAGATGGCTTCTGTCAGAAAGGCTGTTTTGTTACACAGAAGTAAACCCAAAGTATTCTTTATAAGCTTCCCCCCTTCTTTTTTTGTATTGACTATCTAAATCTCTAGAACAATATTGATTCTGTGAAAATCCTTCTAAATTAACGGAAGTCCTGAAGAAGAAAGGAGACTTCCCATTCAAAATATCCCTAATATGCTGAAATCTTTTTCTTGCTAGTGTTACAAAATGTGAGAGAAAATACATTTTCAAAGAATGAGTACTTCTTTCTCACAAGCAACTACTGAAGAAGTTTTTCACACTGAAGACACATAGCTCAGTGACATTGTTCTTACTGTATTACTTGGACCCAAAATATTATTCATTCCCACAAGAACTGCTTCAGAGACACAAATCAAGAGCCAACTCCGTAAGACGTGATATGTCCATAAGAAAACAACATTGAAAGACTTCTGGTTTGTCAGCTTCCACTAAAAAACCCAAACATAAAGTCTTCCACAGTAGTACACCCATATTTCTAGCAGAATTAAGAATAATTATGAAGAAGTATTTCCCTCCATATGTCATTGCTAAGAAAAGTTAAATATTTCAGCAGTTAACACAGATATTCTTATGTTCTGTCTTGTACTACTATATTTGTTAGCTGTGATACCTCAAAAAAAAAATTGAAGGGAATAATGAACATGATGCTTGTTTGTCAGCTCTCCTGTCCATAAATAAACCACAGCTAAATCTTTAATAAGAAAAGCTGCCAGAAGAAAACAGTAACTGGCCTACTTACTTGAATCAGGCATAATGCGAAGGTCACCTTCTTTATAATCATCTAAGAGCTGGTACATGTACAAGACAGGATCTTTCTCGTAGGTAATATAAAACCATGTGTTCATAATAGGAGCTCGAGCCAAAACCATCCCCCTCCACTCATCTTTTGAGCCATCCTCTGTCTCAAACATATGTTCCACAGCTTTCCCAATCATTGTGTCTGCCAGGTGGGCATCACTAATTCGAGACGAAGCTGAAATGACAGCATTTCATAAATTCATTCAAAAGCACAGATATATATCTTTGTAAAAAATAATCTTTATGCTGATCAATGCACAAATCTGATCATCAGTTAGTAAATTCATACACAGAACGAACTGTTCATTCCAGAGAGTTTACTACTGCTGCAGAACTACAGAACTTCAGAACATTGTTAAAATAACGAATTACTGTACTCCCTGTGAATAAACAATCATAATGCAAGCTAATGAGAGATCAGTCAAGGCTACAGCAGCAGAGACTCTGAACTTTAACTAGGCACTGGACAGGGAGAGGCAGACAGGAGAAACAAAAGGCATAGCTCAGAACAGTTCTATGATTTTGTTAATTGAACTTTGGGGTTTGGTTCCTCCTAATGCCACCCTACAGACTGCTACCAATTCCTTTGCAGTTAGAAGAAGCAACAGCTTTTTCTGTTTACAAACTAGTGTTTACTTGAGTAGATATCAAACTTGGTGGATTGAAAAACCTGCAGTTTAATAATCCAGTGCTAATTCTGAAAAAGAAAAAGCATTATTACTAATCAGGTTAATTCACTTAGAAAATGTCTTCCTGCCATTATTATAAGTACATGGGGGTAGTACAAGAAAAAATGTGACCTTAGTACTGTTAGACCCACAAAATAGACAATACAGTCTAGATGGCTTAGAGTTGGAATTTTAACAGAAATATCAATGTTAATCTAAAAACTAAAGAATGTTCTGCCTACTATTTAAAGACAGAAGACAGCAACTGCACTAACTCACATCATCAAAACTTCGTGGAATAGAAAAAATAATTAAAGCATTTAGATTACCTGCCATGAAACAAAAATTAAATTGAACAGTAACATTTACATGGTCACGTTATCTTGGGGGAAGTCTGCAGGCATTAGTGGAAAACATTTAGTGATAAATGTCAGCCAATATGTGTATTTATTTAGGAGAAAAACCCTAAACACTTACCAACTCTGTCTGGAAGAACTTCAAGAGCTGAAACTCTTTCATCTTTGTGAAGTTCTAGTCCATATACACAATCAAATCCATCATACTTTATGAGATACAGCGAGGGATTTACAGGAACTTGATCAAGAACTGTGCCCTTCCATTGTGTTACAGGTCCACTCCCTTCTTTCCATCCATGCTGTATCCTGCAGCCTACAATATTTCTTCGTGGCTGAGAAATAGGTTTGCTTGGTCCCACATTGTTTCTATGTTTTCTGTACACAGATACAAACATTAATATTAAACAAGTACATACATATTCAAAATTCTACTTCAGAAAATAGTTGTATGCTTTTACATAACAATATATTTTATAGCTTAGCACACCTTATTCAAATTAGGGCATAAAACTTATCACACTTAATTGTGAAAAAGAAGAACACAATTAAGAGTAGTGATACATTTTTGACGTGCTGTGTAAGTTTAGATTCCTAGCAGTAAATTCTAAAACTAATTTGCTTAAGCCAAAGTAACTATTCTACCCCTTGCTACACCGAATGTCAAAAGTAAAACTCACCTGATCAATTCCCAGAGCACAAGGTTACCTGGCAGTATTACAACCTTGTTGCTCTCTGCAGAACAGTAAACAACTCCTTCCCAGAAGGAAGAAGTTCAGTGGAAGCATTATGTGGCTGACTCAAATTCTTTCAAAATGTTTGTTTTCCCTAAAACAAACCTGTTTTCACCTAAAGAAATTTAGGCTCCTTCATTTATAGGTAATTTTGACTCCAAGTAGTTTTAAAGACGCATGGCAGCAACAACATTCCCGTATTTAGTATTGAAAATGAAAAATTGCTTGTAATGTAAATGGCCATAGAAGGGATACTCCTCTATGTGGAAGACAGATTATATAACATTTTTGTCCTTCTGATACTTTCATGGAATTGGCACGGAAATTCCCTCTGGTGAGTAACAGTTGCTATTCTGATGAACTGTAATGTAAGCCATTAACAGTTTCAAATCACTGAAAGTGTTACAGAAGTTTTGCTTTATCCAGCTATTAAAAACACAAATTGACAATTTTGAATACAAATGGAAGAAACTAAGGGACATTATGACAATATACAAAATTCTCCTGGATGTCAACTAGTTGTAAAATCATTTTTTGGACTACTACTTGTAGCACACATCATTTCAATGGCAGTAATATATGCACACAACTAGCTTAAAAGCAGTATCTAAAAGATGACCAGTTGCAGAAGGCAATATTCTTCCCTAGACTAGAGATAGTGATCAAAGAAAAAGGTCTCCAAGAATAATGAATGCTCTCACAGAAGTCCCTATATGATTCAAAAAATACAGATAACAATCATACCACTGAAATCCTGGAAGCAGTATTTCAGAATAATACACTCACAATATGATATTGGAACATTTAATGCTGTATCACAACTGTAATCATAACTATTAAAAACAAGATCTACAATTACTTCAGCACTTGTCCCACCTCCAGACTTTAATTCACCTTGAAGATATTAGCAAGGGTGTTTTCAAATTTCACTTTTGCTATCATTTGAGGTTTTCAAAGATCAGTTCTGCATTCCTAACTTTGACAGCACAGATAACTGGAAGAGGTTGGAGTTTCTGTAAAGAGAGACTCTCCCACAAAGCTAGTTCTAATTTTATGCAAAAACTAGAATGTGTTTTCAAATTCTAGTTCTGCTCAAGTACGTATATGTATTTCTAATTGTAGTAAGTGTCAGTAACAGCTTACTATTACAAAATACGATCAGAGATCTGGTTCTCAGCACAATAAAATTGAGTTTGTTTTGTATTCAATTCATTTATTTAGTTCTAATGAAACACTGCTTCATTCTGAAGGGAATAAAACCAACCAGAGATAAAAGAAGTTAAAACTGACATTGCTCTGTCTAGTTTAAGCAGTTTATGTTGCTCATCATTTCATCTTTGAAATGTTATCGATATTCAACCTCACAGTCAACTTTAGTTTCTGCCTACAAAGCATAATCCACTTTAATATTTAATTTGGAACAATAAGGCAGGAAGCTCCACACTCATTCTAAAAAAAGATGGAAGAAGACAACATAACTGAATTCAAACAGTTAACTATGTTTAAAATGCCTCATAGAACAAAGAGCATTAGAAATTTAATTACAAGTCAAGTACCCACTGGGTGCACTTGCAGTACAAATTTTTGTTTGAAGGTTGCATTACTGAACAGCTGCTCACTTCTCATTTGAAGTGGTTCATACTGCTAAGAAATGAGATATTCGAACTAGTATATTACCAAGGAAAATCTACTTCTCGCATCTGAATATGTGGTAAGAAAGTAAGCAAAAGTTTCTAACTATCAATAAGTTATGAATGCACTTCCATTCAAGACAACCAAGTAACCAACTCTCCTTTCCTCGAAAGAGTGGCATTTTTGTGATAAATCAAGTTACACAAATGACCTTCTATGATGCTCTATCCAGAAGGTCCAACACAATTTTTTCCTTCTCTTTCATTACAATAATCTTTAAAATTTCCACAGAGATTTACTCTTGGATATTTGAAAGCAATTAGACATGTAAGACATGAAGCCAGGAAAAACAGAAAATAGCAAGTCCTGGAAATAGTTCTTGACACATCAGACACATCCTCCTTGTAAATGGTCCTTCGATTCCCTAAAGTTTCTGATCCTCTTCTTTATCTTGCAGGCTGTAAGCTGTTAAGTAAAACCTAGTGTGAAAAAGTTTCATTATCAGAACCAGATACTTTGGAAACGTTCTGAAGACTACACAGTGAGAAGGAAATCTGCCCAGCTTTTAAAGCTGCGCTTATATGGTCCTTGCACAAACTTTTATTTGGCAACTGCTACCAGGGAAACCAACATAGTGTAGAACAGCAGAGGACTGGTAGCAGAAAAATCAGCCATTACCAGAGAGTTGTGCTTAAAACACAAACTAGCTTTTAGAAAAATGGGAATGGCAATGCCCAGTAACCTATAAAGTTACCCATTTAGGCTTCATTGTTGATTGTTTTTTATCCCAACCATGTCATCTCAGAAAAACACCACATGAAAAAAAAAACCCAGGAGGATGAAAGAAAACCACATCTCTCAGATATGCAAAACACGCACAACTGTGAAAAACTGGAATGAAAACTATAAAACATTATAGAAGCAGTACAGCAGCAGTAGTCAGTATACTTTCAAATCTTTCATGGTACGAAACAGAAAAGTTACTAAAAATAGTACATAAAACTTAATAAAACGGTGATCTTATTAATATCTATCACTAACAACAGAATGGTGATTGGAGAATTGTTATTAGCTACTTTTCATGATATTCAGACTATGAGGCAAATTAATTAAGACAGAAGTTTTAATGTACTTTCTGTACTCCTTCAAAAGTAAAAAAAATCATTCAGTTGTGAATTTCAGCTCTAGATGTTGTAGAAGCCAAGAGTATGTTACCTTAAAGTGGTATCAAAATTTCAAAATGTTTAAGTTCACTTGTAGTTAAATTGCAGGTATAACCTACGCCTCAAAGTCTCTGAATTGCCGACTACAAGAAGTCTGGAGAGCCTATGAAGAAAGGATCGTTTTGTACTTGTGCTAGTTCCTGTACTTTCCTTATAAACTAAGGGTGGAAAGAATGACATCTGTTAGTTTACTGACTGATCTGATGCCAGTGAGGTCAGCCTCATATTGGCAGAGATCATCACTACCCACTGACAGAGCACTTGGAAGAACTGTCCTATAACCATGGGAACCATCTCCAAAAGGCTCAACACTTAACTACCATTTAAAGAGTTCAGAAGGCTCATCCACACTGCTCGTTCTATCACATCCTCAATTTATTGAGTCATGCCTTGTTCCATCCTCTGCTGCAAACCTTCTGAAGCTTGTTTAAAATCTCAACAGTCTTTGAGTGCCAGTAGGCTTCTTTTTCTTTTTCCTTAAATGAAGAGGTAACTAAATAAATAGCTAAATCAGTGACAAAAGTATACATTACTAACTCATGGTCTATTGTATTGGCTCAGAGTAGTATCAGCATATAGTATTACATCATATTCATATCCTAGTAATTTACAGTAAACTATAAACAATATTCTACTACTCTACCTCATTCTCAGACAAGTCAGTAAGCAGCAAACAAGAATTCATCTTGGCTTGGTACAAAAAACCTTAACTAAATAATAAACAATTGAACTAGGCTAAATTAACATAAAACTAAGCTGAATGCTTAAGTTAAATACCTCAAAATTATGTCACTTAGGATCAAAACTTCTTATGTCCCACAAAAGCCTTTATGCTAATAAATTTACAGCCTATTTAGTTATTTAAATAAGTGTATATTAACACAACAATAAAGACAAATCTAGCCACCCTCAAGTACAAAAGGCAACCCACCTCTGATAGTCTTCCCATCATACACTCCTTTCTCTGAGCGGTTGAAAGAGAACAAGAGAAATTAAATTTTAACCAACTCTACCTGCCCCTAGACAAATAAATGTTTGTCTTTGCCTTCTATGAAGATAGACAAGAATGGATAATGATGAGCTGGTGGAAGGCATCAGAGTAGTTTTACATCAGGTGTTGTCTCTGGGAAACAGCTAATACTGTTAACAGTGATTAACTACATTAACTGTGGAAAATATACCTGCCAAACAAATTGCTTGTGATTGATGCACACTATATGACTTTACACTTACAAACAGCTAGAAACATTTTAAGTTTCCCACTTACCCAGCTTAGATTTCTCTCACCACATATAGCCAGATATGGAATCTTGCTGTATGACACTAAGACCAATTATATCAAGGTTACTTTCACACAGCTACTCACCAGTGTTCAGCTGCTACTATCAAGGTACTTTCACACAGCTACTCACCAGTGTTCAGCTGCTACTATTTAAAATGTTGTAGATGGAAAAATACATGCCATGAAAGTGTAGCAAAAGCAGGTATCCTTCCTTCACATACTAACAGCAGCTTCCTTACAGAAGTATTTCAGTACATTCTTTATTTTTAAAAAATGAAAAATCTTTTCCACCACTACGGTTACAGTGCATACATGATTAGATATATGTAAGATTCCTTACCAACTGGGTTCTTACTAAGCATGATTTGCAGGTTTTTTGACCTGGTGACTGCATGAACTCTGTGCCAGAGAACAGACATCCTACAGTAGATGTGGCTAACTTCAGGCTTGAAAGACCTTCTCTACAGATTCCAGAAAGAATTTCAAAATTGTATGCAAGAAAGATATAATGTTAACAGTCAAAACAATGTTTAAAACTTCATCTCTGGGGCTTTCTTTCCTACTACCCTCCTGAAAGAATTAAAAGTCTGACTCTACACACATATACAGACTGAATATTATTCCACAATTTTTAAGAACAAACTGAGTGGAACAATACAGATATATTTCTAGAACAGTACTTCCAGTTACTGAGAGCTATTCTTTAGTAAATACATTAACAACTTACTTGTGGGAAGTTCTTTTCTTCATCATGCTGGCAGACACTCCTGCATGACCTACAATATAAAAGATGTTGGAATTATTGAAAAATAATTTAAAAACTTACATTAAAGCCTTCATATTAAATGTCAAAATGTAAAGAATCCCAACACTTCATGTTATGACTGATCAGTGACCTGCTAAAATGGGAAAAGGCTCTAGAGAGATAGACATGGACTATGTGCACATGAAGCTGTGGTGAGCTGACCTTGGCTGGATGCCAGGTGCCCACCAAAGATGCTCTATCTCTTCTCTCAGCTGGACAGGGGAGAGAAAAGACAACCAAAGGTTCCTGGCTCAAGAGAGGGACAGAGAGGCATTACTCACCAATTATCCTCACAGGCAAACCAGGCTTGACTCGGGGAGTATTAATTTATTACCAATCAAGTCAGAGTAAGATAAATAATGCCAAATCTTAAAAATACCTTCCCCTCAGCTCTCCCTTTTTCTTGGGTCTAACTTCACTCCCAATTTTTTTCTACTTCCTCTCTCCCAGGTAGCACAAGGGGACGGGGAATGAAAGTGCAGTCAGTTAATCACACGTGTCTGCTACTTCTTTCTTTCTTCTCAGGGTTAGGGTTAGCTCTCCCTCCTCAGGTGGAGGACGCCTCTCACTTCCCCTGCTGCAGTGTGGGGTCCCTCCCAGAGCAGACAGTCCTCCGAACTTCTCCAACGTGAACCCTTCTCAGGGGCTACAGTTCTTCACAAACAGCTCCAGCATGGCTCTCTTCCACAGTGTGCCATCCTTCTGGACCAGGCTGCTCTGTAGTGGGTCCCCCACAGGGTCACAATTCCGGACAGCAAACCTGCTCCAGTGTGGGCTCTTCTCTCATGGGGCCACAGGTCCTGCCAGGAAATCTGCTCCAGTGCAGACTTCCTGCAGGTTCACAGATTCCTTCCATCACATCCACTTGCCCCAGTGCAGGGTCCCCCAGTGGACTGCAGGAGCACAGCTGCTTCACCATGAGCATCACCACAGGCTGCACGGGAACCTCAGCTCCAGTCCCTGGAGCACCTCCTTCCCCTTCCTTCTGCACTGACCTTGGTGTTTGCAGGGCTGCTACTCTCACACAGTTTCACTCCTCTCCTGCAATTGCTGCGGGGCAGAATCTTTCCCCCATTCGTAAATACAGTATTCCAGTGGCATTTCCATCATCACTGTTTGGCTCAGCCAATGGCGGGTCCATCTTGGAGGCAGCTGGCATTGGCTCTGTTGGACACAAGAGAAGCTTCTCGCTGCTTCTCAAAGAAGTTACCCTTGCACCCTCCTGGTACCTTGCCATGCAAACCCAACACAAAAGCTCAGTGATGAACATAAAGAGTGACTGACAGCAACTATTAAAACGAAAGTTGAATTAAACACAACAGGGACAATAGTTGACATGGTCAATCAGCAACAATAGGGAATCAACAGGCTGTTTTAAACTTTCATCCTTCAGTTAATAAAAGGAGATGCAAATACACATCTTCCTGAGTTAGCCAGACCAGCACTACCCAACAGAGCACATAAAAATCTAACAATAAACAAGATTTTTACAGACGGAAGAACACTGGACTCTACCCAGTGATAATTTGGGATGAATGTGAAAAATGGAAAGCTTTTAATAAGATGAAATGAGTAAATGGGAAATCAGGCTTCTGCTGGTTGTTAGAAAGCCACTCACGAGCACCCATGAAGAATTCAGCAGAGGAAATACGCAAGAACAAAATGACAGAAAAACAATTTTAAAAGATAACGTATATAAAAGGGGATGTGCACAGCTAAAAAAATCAAAATTAGTTCTTAGAATGAAAACTGCACCTCAGATTACAGCCAATGGCCACGTGCATAAGGAATCATTTCCTAGGGCTGACTGAAACAGCCCCTGTTAAAATGATGGCTGATGGTGACTACATGGCCAGAAGATACCTGGCTTGATCCTGATTTCTGCCTGTCTTGCTCACTGTAATGGTTTTGAATGCTATGGATTTAAATTTCTTCACAGTAGCTTGTTTTGGGCTTTTTGGATTTTTTGCTTCTTGTTTGCTGTATCTAAAACAATCTGGTCACAATGCTGGACTGACCTGTGTGTAACTCTTAATGCCTTGTGTTTATATACAAACATGCCTAGAATCTCAACTAGGACTGCTTGAATGAACACCTACAGAGAAATGTTTTAATTTCTCCATAGGCCTAAACAAACCAATTCTTTTAAATTCAGTTATGCATGTTCCAAGCATAACTGGAATTATATATGTATTGAAAACTTTCACTATATTAACAGAATCACACAGGAGCCAAGCACTGACAGTATCATTAACGTTCCAAGTCTTCATGAATATTCTACTATTTTCATTTTTATATGAAAACTTTAAGAGGGTATATACAAAGCTACAGAAATGGCAGAATTCATATAATTAATAAATAATTAAAATAATCTTCTATTTAGTATAATCAAGCTTGCATCAGATCTTCAAGAACCTGTACTTTCAACAGCAATGATATCTGAAATGTTCCATTTTAAAAATTAAGCCCTGTGTGTCAATTACTGCAGTAAAGATCCTACTTACATTTTTGACTGTTACAAAACCAAATAATTAAACTGAGTATTTGTAAGAACTTAGCTGGAAAAACAAAACCAGCATCACAAAAGTTTGACTGGAAACCTGTAAGACTTTAGGACTTTATTACACCCTATAAAAAAAGCTGTCTACGCATACTGTCAGTTACCTCTCTGTATATAAGGTGGCTGTGTTCTACTAATACGCAATATAATAAAACACATTTTATTAAAAATATGGTGGTGTTTTATTAAAATGAAGTAATTTCTTAAAATCCAAGAACTGTCCTTACAAAATAGAGAAACTTCATCACCAGAAGATGAATACATGTAGTCTACATTTTACATTTCTGGCTAATGAGAGAAAAGTAAGATTTTGGCTAAATTAGCTCAAGTAAAAACACAATGAAACAACAGAATGCTGCAGCACAAGAATTTGCTTTCTGCCCTCTGCTCAAGGACTTGGGAACCTGGGAGTAAGAAAGGAGGTATGAAGCATTTACCTTCCAAAGTCAAGAACAGAAGCACTAGACCTACACAGAAGGAAGATTTACTACAGCGTTTGCCATAAGTAGAGAGGAGAAGCCATGATGACCTCCAGGAATGGGATTTTGCTGTTTACTAACTTCTCACCTCGGGATCTTCATATCTTTGATCAAAGATTCAGCTTGTTCACTGACGTAATGAGCTCTATACCAAAGACAACACAGACTAAGTACTACTCATCATCTTAAGTCAGGCAGTATCTTAAGAGAGCTCCCAGTTTAAAACGTGAAGTAACGGCATTTGGATGTTTAATACAAATATCAATAGCAAGTATTTGAAGATCCTAAGTTAAATGCACCCTTGTACCAACCAGATGCCTATCTGCCACAATTTGCCCTCCTAATTTGCACTGTGTGAATTCAGACAGGTCTCAAGGAGATGTAAACTGCTTTTAAGGATGTATTAGGTTACACTACTGAATTGCTTGGCTATACAATTGCAAAAACTGCAACAAGAGTTTCTGTCCTTTAAAGCCTCTCTGGACAGGGGACAGAACAGCGCAGAATCCTTATGTTTAACATATTCTAGTGAGAAGGTCAAAATCAGAATTATCCGCCTCCTGAATCTTTCTTGGTCCGTAAGAACGGAGCAGCGGGACATGACCCAGCCATGGGCACTCACAGCCCAGAGAGCCAAACGTGTCCTGGGCTGCATCCAAAGCAGCGTGGGCAGCAGGGGAGGGAGGGGATTCTGCCCCTCTGCTCTGCTCTGGTGAGACCCCACCTGGAACACTGCATCCAGCTTTGGGGTCCTCAGCACTGAACAGACCTGCTGGAATGAGGTCAGAGGAAAGCCATGAAGATGGCTGAAGGGCTGGAGTACCTCCTGAAGGAGGAAAGGCTGAGAGTTGCGATTGTTTGGCCTGAAGAAGAGATGGCTCTGATGATACCTTATTGCAGCCTTCCAGTATGTGAAGGGGGCCTAGAAGAAAGATGGGGACACATTTCTTAGCAGGACCTGTTACAACAGGATATGGGGTAATGATTTTAAAATGGAGAAGATTAGATATAAGAAAGAAGATTTTTTACACTGAGTGTGGTAAACACTAGCTCAGGTTGCCCAGGGGTGGTGGTTGCCCCATCCCTGGAAGTGTCCAAGAGCAGGTTGGATGGGGCTCAAAGCAACTTGATCTAGTTGAACATGTCCCCACTAATTGCAGGAGTTGTACAAGATGACCTTCAAAAGGTCCCATCCATATCAAACTATTTTATTATTTTATGACATTAGAGCACAGAAACATATTTTTTGTAATAGAAAGTGAACACAAACTCCAGCTTCCAGACAAGAGCAACAGAATTAAGTATTCAATTGTCATATGGTCTCTTGCATTTTCTGAGGCTCGTTCATTCTCAACAAACCCTTAAAATTCAACAGCAAAACTAGAAACCATGTTTCTGAATATTTCTACTTTACTCCGGGCAAAGATAAAGAAATAGGGTATAACAAGACTAAAATAATCATTCAGGATGTTGGCTTCAAGGGAAATACGCATATTATTTCAGCTGGGGCTATAGGAGAATAGGAAGAAGGATGGGAGAAAGCTACTGGCAATGTTTTTGCTATTGTGACATGAGTTGGTACCCTCCATGCAATTCATGGAAATCAGACAGGCTCTTCAAAAAACAGCAACAATATTTTACTTCTCTGAATACATCCCATGTTTACAACACGCAGCAAAACCTACATGTTTTTAAGTTGCATCCCAGAATCTTCCGTGGGAACAGCAGTAATTCCACTCTGTATCTGGAGACTCTTTCAGAATTACTTTCAGGGACCTAACAAACACTTCAGTGTGCTGATTCACAGCCAGTACTGCTCAACCTCAACTTAAAAGAGTTTGAAGAAGGGAGGTCTTTCAATTGAAGTAGGTCAGAAGTAGAGACATAAACCAAATTCTAACTCTGCAGAAAGACTTCACTGCAATTCTAAGCAATTCACATCCATGATATCTTTTCTTAGTTCGTAAAGACAATACTAAAACAATTTACACTTGCTTTTAAGGGTGAAAAAACTACAAATGCTCATATATAACTTGATAGTTATATGTTCATATATATGTTAAAAGTTTTCTTTACTAAGAAAGTACTTTTATGTTTTCAAACCACCCAGTAAAGGCATTACAATTGCTCCTGACCATCATGCAGTTTGGTAGGATTCTGTACCAGGAGAACACTGCTAAGACTCCAGATGACCATGTCTTTAACTTACACAGCATTAAACAGGTGATCATTAGATTTAAAAGGCTCAATTGTGTTAACACAGGGGTAATCACATCTTACAATCAATTATACTGTATATTAATTTTTTTTAAAATCTGTATTTCTCCTATATTTGGGACAGCAATACACTAATTAGAGACAGGCAGGCACATCACCAAGAGTACCTTGTCTGATTCACTCAAACTGTATCGTGGAAAGCAACTCTATGCTTTGACAAACTCCTAGAGTCTGTAGCCATGTACTCTTCTGTTGTGTAAAAATTACAACTCTAGCTTTCCTTCTTTTCTCCACCTTCAATCCTACCCTTTGTTTCCCAAAAAGGAACTATGTACAAAGTATATTTGCCAGAGAGAGAGACTTCAAAAGCCTAGTTATTATAAATAACATGTACCTCTTCCTTTACACCCACTTCACAACACATAAAAGCACTTCCTTCCTAGGCAAACAAACAGGACAGCTGAAAATCAGCTTTGTTAAACATGCTACCAACCTGTAGTGTCACTGATTGGTAAGTCTCTACAACACGATGAAATCAAGGCCAGTTGAAAAATGTTTTGTTAATGCATTAAATTTTGCCCTGTATGAATACCTGACATTACCACTGGTTTATCTCTACCTCCAGATTGTTTTTTGCAGTCCTCCTAGAGACCAGAAATGTTATGATTTTACAATATTAACATTATCCAATATAAAATACAAAGACTATTTCCACTCTTTCTTTGTATCTTTTTCTTTTACTGTATCTTTTTCTTTTACTCTTTTTTCCTTCTGAGTAAGACTACATTACTGCTTTATTATCCAATCCCAGATGATAGCAATTTTATAAGCAAGACTTAAAATCCCAATTTCTACTTAGGATGTAGCTACTCTGGAAGACTATTGTGGTTCATAAAGTTCCTTGGCAAGTGGCAACCATCTTTAAAAAAGGAAGGCAATAAATTTGTATTCATAATGCTGTAAAGCTCAGTAAATCCTATTTAAAAGTTACTTCTTAATTTTCTTTTTTTACAGCTGTTCTAGGTAATCTCACAGACCCTCTTAAGGGTTCAGTCCTAAGATGGGGGAAGGGACTTTTCACTAGATCCGGTTGCTTAATATCCCTTTGAACATGACCATAAACATTTCCAACAAGGAGTCACTCATATATAGGTAACCTGTTCCTGTGTTTCACCATATACATCATAAAAAATTTCTTCTGTATACTCAAACCTAACTGTACTCTCTTTCTGTTTAAGACAATTACCCCATGTACTGTCACTGAAGGCCTTGGAAAATAGCCTCTCTCTGTCTTTCTCATAAGCCCCACTTAAAAATTAAAAAGTTGTACTGCCTGGAGCCTCTTCTCCAGGCTGAACAACAACTCTCAGCCTTTTCTCATATGACAGGAGCTCCAGTCCTTTGGTCACTCATGGCCATCCTCTGGACCTATTCTCTTTCAGTTTGAAGCCATTTCCCCTTGTCCTGTCATTCATTATGAGCTTGTAAATAGTTCCTCTCCAGTTTCAAGTCCCCTTCAGGTACTGCAGGCCATAATTAGGTCACCCTGGAGCCTTCTCTCTCTCCAGGCTGAACAACCGCAGCTCCTGCAACCTCTGCTCATAGGAGAGGTGCTCCAGGCCTCGTATCGTCTTCACGGCCCTCCTTTGGACTCACTCCAACTGGTCTACATCATTCTTATGTTAGGGACCCCAGAGCTGGATGGTGTCTCACTGGAGTGGACTAGAGAGGCAATAACACCTCCCTCAACCTGCTGGTCATGCTGCTTTTGATGCAGCCCAGGATCTGCGAGCCTATCTGGGCTGTGAGTGTACCCTGATGGGTAACGCCGAGCTTCTCATTTGCCAACACCCCGGAGTCCTTCTTGTTGAGGCTGCTCTCAATCCATTCTTTGTCCAGGCTGTATTTGTGCTTGGAATTGCCCTGACACAGATGCACCACCTGGCACCTGGCTTTGTCAAACATCGCAAGGTATAAACCTCTCAATCTTCTCCAGGGTCCTGTGGATGGCACCCCTTCCCTCCAGCATGCTAATGGCAACACACAGCTTGGTGTCATCAGCAAACTTGCTGAGAGTGCACCCAATTCCCACTGTCCCTACCACTGAATAAGATGTTAAACAATGCTGCTCCCAATACTGACACCTGAGAAATTCCACTCATCACTGTCTCAATTTGGTCACTTAACCAAGTGTAACTTCGTACTGGATCTCTCCTTTGAAACCTGTAATTGTTACTTGAAAGGTAACTGTATTACCTTTGGAATCAGTACATGTTTCAAATAAGTGATAGCACATTTTAACACAGTCCCAGGTAAAATACAAGCTTGAAATTTTCCAAAGGGTGAAATCCTCCAGTATCAGTTGTTTCAATTTTTAATGAATCAGACAAGTATTTGAAAGCACCAGAATGGTCTATTCTATTGCTTGGGTATTTTAAAAATTAACTGAGCTTTCCCAATTACATTGTCAGTTGGTTGGTTTCTCAAGAATTTCATAAACACTCCAATTCACAATGGTTGGTGATAAAAAATATGTTGTTTTCCCCACAAAGGTCACTGGTTAATAACTTTTGACACAACACAAAATAGTAAGGTCAGATCTGTACTGCTAAATTTACATTTGTTTTTTCAATCCATGATCTTCTAGAACAAAAGCAAATTTTCTTTTAAAACAAGAATGACATTTTCAAGTTGTATTCCAGAATCTTCTGTGGGAAAATAATTAACATCTGCAGAAAATCATTTACATATTTAAAAAGTCAATAAAATAAGAACACTTTTTATCCATTAAAAGCAAAGAAAAGCACCATAAAGAACACCTCACCTGCATCAGCTCTGGACCGCTGACCTGGTGATTTTCCAAATGGGGTCTTCATTCATCTGTGTTTAAGTGAGCAGCAAAGCTGCTGGACTAGGGTGAAAATCCAGTTCGTTTCAACTTCCAGGATATCTTATTAGTCTTAGGATGAGACAACCACTTATAATCCACCATTCAATCAAGAACTTCTCCTTCCTCAAATGTAGAAGATGCACTTTCAATTACAGTACTCTGAAAAACAAAACAGGTGGAGTGTAAGTAGCGTGAAACAAAAATATTCTATCTTAACCAAGTCTCACTTTAATGCTTGTTTTCATACGCAATAGGATATTCCTTCACATTCTGTTATTCTGAAAACATTCAGCAGTATATGGCCAAACAAACACAAGGGCTGCTACTTTTATGTCCTAGTTACAGTAAAGTTCCACCACATCACTATGTCAATTACATAGAGAAAAAAGCTTCTTAAAAACCATTGAGCTTAACATACGGGAGAATGACTACTAACTTAGAAGAAACTGTACTACCTTTACCAGGGTAAAGCACAAATCAACTCTTTCCATTGGTTAGAAATAATGTGCTCCCACTCACATAGCAGAATAACTTTGCTTCACAGAAGTTTAAAAAAGCCTTGTTGAAAAAAATGCAACACGAAAGGTTTTAAAAATACTGATTCCACTGCAATGACTGCTCAAGCCAGCAATTTGTTGAGTAGGTCGACAGTTCACAGATCTGATGATTCATAAATCTGTTTAAGTTTCTGGCAATTCTCTCTACCTAAGCTCATCAAATTCCTAAAGCATTTTGTCATCACATTCCTCTAGATGAGGGAGGCAACTGAGAACAACCTTTTAATGCCCTTTTCAAGAATTAATTACAGAAATTTTTGACCGTGTGAAAAAAATCAAAGCATTATAGGTGAACTTATTTCAGAGTAACATTTTTGGGCCAGACACATTTGTTCACTACTTCAGTGTTGCCCACAACTAAGGCAAGTGAGATCAGATAATTTCCTTAAGAAATGTCACTGCTCACCTGTGAGAGAGACATGGCCTCTCTATTCTGTGAGACAGCACTGTCTTCTCTCTTTTACTTCAGTTTTGGAAGCTGTTGTCAATTTTCATACAGGGGTTAAAACCAGAAGAATGCCCTTAACTAGTGATCCAGCAGAGGAAAAATTGTAGCTTAAGCTTGTCCCTTACTGAATAAGGGAACATACAGGTTTTAGCATACCTTGAGGTATGGTAAAACTGTTACACAGAAAAATGCATTTACATCTAACACTTGAAAATTCTTTCATGAATTGTACCCATTGACTTCTAGGAACAATACAGCAACTAAGAGCAATACACCTAGGAAAAAGTGGCAACAGGGAGACAAACATTCAGTCATCTGCAGTTTTTAGAAAGAACTAACTTAAGACATTCACAGTCAGGAATTCTTAAGAACTTATGAAATTAAAAAAAATATTTACAGAAACTTACTAGTTTTTCTACATTTCATCTCTTCCTGAAATTTACCAGTATATACCCAACAGTGCTAAATGATACCAGGGCAACCATATTCAACAATATTCTAATAGGAAGCAATTAGCTTGCTTAACTACTTTACTGGAAACAGCATAAGGATGATCTTTTTCTACGGAACTCAGACTCATTTTCCTATGGATTAAAACACATTAATACAGAAGCATCACAGATTATGAAAAACCAACTCTGAATTCTTAGCACTGCTGTAATATACTACTATACTCAGTCTCACAGGTACAGCACAAACATTCAAGAGATCAACTATTTTCCTCCAGAAAAGCTATTAGTTCAGAAGTAACTGTAATCTTGTATTATATCTTCTGATCTAAAAAAACCCACAAAACTAAACAAAAAATCCCTCCAAAACATAAACCGAACCATCATCACCACCTCCACAAATACACAAAATGGGAAAATTCTTCAAATTTAGAAAATAATACACCCTTTTACAATAAGCTGTTGAACTGCTATTCATGTAACACCTGTATTATACACTTCCCCCTCCCAGGATTTCCAATTCATAGTAAAAATAAAAAGTACTAGGTATTTTGATTGCATTGCTTATGTAGTTGTGTACAAAAATAATTAAGACATCACAAAATATATTGTTTTCTACCAGTTAATTTTTCATAATAGAATATCCCCAATCATTACTATGCCCCAAATTTGAAATCATGCTTCAGAAACAGAAAATTTATTTCTAATCCTTTTAAAGTTACAATTTGTTTGCTAGCACTTAATAATAAAGTGCTTCACTGTGCTCTCTGAAGCTATGGATGGACACAAGGCTACTGAAGTTAAAACCCGATCCAGCAGTGTAAACTGACTTTCTAGAAACTAAGCCAGTAACTGTTACTAGTTCAAAACCTTACTGAAGAATTAAGTTGTGCTTTCCTAAAACCAGCATTCTGAATTCAATTTACATATCAGTTGCATAGTGACAGTTCTGAAGATAATAATAAGGAGGCATAGAACCTGATTTTCTGAAAATAAATTGATATACTTTAAGAACACTTTGAATTTTTAAAAATATGTAAATAAGTCTTACTTACTTGATTAAAAATACACCAATCCCTGTAAAATTTAGGGTTCTTAAATGTGATAAATGACAAAACATCAGACTTAATGCCATTATGCAAATATCTTGATCTCCTAATATGGAAAATCATCAAGAAAAAAACCTGACTCACAAAATGAAAACTCTTCTATTTCAAGTCCCAAGAAATGTCATGTTTCATATAAAGGTAGGAAACACAAAATCAAAACATGCATCTGATGCACTCAGAGTTGCAATAAGCTGTTAAGAAAGAGCAGATACTTCTTGTTTGGCTATACGTAAGATGACCTATGAAACAATCAACTTTTTAGAGGTTTTCTGTTGATAGCAGCCGATACAGTAAATCCAACATAAGTAGGGGTTTTTTGGATACAAAGTGACACATCCAAAGCAAGCTAGACTAGTACAGACTGCCAGTAACTTTCAGAAGAGAAGTGCCACTGCCTACTTGTCAGACACCCATTTCCCCAACACCCAACAGCACAGGTCACCATCAGTGCAGCTGCAGGTTTCACTTAAAAAACAGACAAGTTTTGACTTGTGAGCTGCTACTCACCAGCCCACATGTGCTGCTCATCTGCTTTTACAAGCCTTTCCACACAAAAGTATACTTTAGGAAAAAAAAAAAAAAAGTGGAAATTAGATGACTCCTTTGTCTGATAGTGGCCTAATTATTGTGGAGTGTTTCAGAGACTATTAAGTGTTATAAAAACACTAGCATTACAAACTGTCAATCATACCAGTTTTATATGAGAATAGTAGAATCATTCTATCAAAACAGGCAGAAAGACATGACAAAAAGACAGAAAAAGTAAAGTGATGAAAAAATAATTTTTGCAGTATAAAGGGAAATGATGGAAAAAACATCTTTCAGTTTTCACTGTGAAACATCTTAACCCTCTCTATAAACTTAGTTGTTTAGAAACATTAAAATGTTGTATGAGCTTTTAACTCCATGAAAATAAAAGTAACCACCTGAGATAATTCTCTAGCATAAATTTAGCTAACATTCATGTCTCTATTTCCATAAAACTGCATGCATTTCACTGCAACACACAGCACAATGTTGTTTACAGCATTTTTGTGAAAGCTTCATGGTTCTACTATCCACTGAAGAGGGATGTGAGCAGCACAAAACTAGTGATAATTAAAGCTGACACCAAGCCCACAATTTTAAGTGCCTAACTCCTAAACAGTGTATTTAAATTTTACCATCGTGAACACAGAAGGAAGTAATTTGCTGAGGAAATGCTTTATAGGTAAAAGTTTGGAAGCAGAGGAAGGGTAATGGCATGTGTTGCTTGTATTCGGATTGTACAGTTTCTGACAAAAGTGGCAGTCTCACCTTCTCAGGTCTGTTCCAGCTGTCAGAGCCACCAGTGATTAGGCCTTCTGGCACCACCTGGTGGGCTTCAACATTTTTACTTCACTATCTACAACACTTCTCCTGCAGGCAACTCACTGAGAACTTCCACTGCTAGATGCTCAGGGGAGGACCAGCACTTCACAAGAATGTTCTGGGGAAGGAGTCATTCTAAACTGAAATGCAACAACTAGCTTCCTTGGTAAGTAACATTGTGATTTCCGTAACACAGCTCAGAGCTACTGGTACATGTTTCAGGTGGAGCAGTAGCATAGTTTGTTCCAGCACTAACAAGTTGGATGAAGCATGTCTGTTATTTAGACTCCCTAATCCTTATTATACGAGCAGAAAGGATCATTCTATGCAAGTCTTCTGCACCTGCCTTCCCAAAGATATCTCTAAATAATGGAGGGAATAAAAATACGCCAGTTTTATCTTGTTACTGTTTTTTTCCTTCCCTAATAAAAAACTCCAAATGCTTTCCTGTGGTTCAAGAATTCAGCAGCTCAAATTCCAAATTTGTTTTGAAATATTCTACCAGCTTAACCAGAATATTAGTTATTAGGAACTTCTTTTATTTTATACTAGGATTTTTGTAGGTAATAAGATCTGATGTCTGAGAAGAAAGTACAGTTACAGTACATGAAGTCTGAAGATAAAAGTGATTTGCAGCTGATAACCATGGAAAAAATACATTTCAGAATCATGTCTATGACCTGGAAGACCCCAAACCAGGGTATAACTACCTCTCCACTACGACGGCCTCTGAAGTTTCGTCTCTGCCCAGAGAGGTGCTATCTACAATTGTACAGAAACAAGCAGCACTGACACACAACTGTGTGTGCACATACATAAAGACACATGTACCATTGCACAGGTACTGGCTGTATGGGGCTTTGACCTGGTCTACAGAAAGAAGTCCCTGCCCATGGCAGGGCAGTTAGACAAGATGTTCTTTAAAGGCCCCTTCCAACACGAACCACTCATGACAGAAATAAACTCACAGAATTTGAAGTTAACTCCATATTACAATGCCACAGTGATGAAACTGTAGCAGAAGCCTAGAAGAATCTGAAATTTGTGCAAACTGTGTTTAGTTGACAAGATGTCTTCAAAATTCAAGAAGCAGCACACTGCAATTTCTAATTATTTACTAAAATATTTTAGCATAAACAAGTGGGCAAGTTATTTACCATAATGAAAAACAATATTAAAAGGTTTGCTAGTAAGTTCTTGTGGTTGTAGGGAGGGGGTGGAGCTCAGAACTGATGGGCATGGCTTATATTGCTATTCTACAGTGCCTACATCATCACTGTGGGGAACAGCCTTGGGGGAAAGAAAAGATGAGTAATCCCCAGAAATGACACCATTTTGTTCACCTCTCTTCCTCAGAGAGGTTGCTGGGATCAGCTGAGTGGACCCTGCCCTCTCTTGCCACTCCTCATCCATTCCTGTCCCTCAGGAGCGTGCAGCTCTGGGTGGTGAACACAGCTGAGCCCAGTGGAATGGTGAAAAGCTGTGGTGCTGCTGGGAACCGAACCCTAGCAGAGTGAAAAGGGCAAAAGCAGTGGTGCTGGGGTGGGAAACAGCCATGGGGAACAAAGCAGTGGCAGCGGTATGATGTGAATGATCTTGCTTTCAGGGGACTGTCACTGTTTTCTGTTGTCTCAGGCTTGAGGGACAGGGAGAGCCAACTATGGGGAGTGCCTGCCATCTTGTCTTTGTCTGAGGAAACCACATGGTACTGCAGGGAGTGCCTGCCATCGTCTTTGTCCTGGCTGCCACACAGAACTACATGGAGGTGGTGCACACCCATTTTTGTGTATAAAGCACCTTCTCTTCTAGTACATTTTTGTTATTAATATTGCTGCCATTACTGTGCATTTCTTATTCCACTGCTGTTTGCTTTCACTAAATTGTAACCTCAACCCATAGTCTCTTCCTTGGTCAGGAGGAAGGGGAGAGGCTTATTTGGAGTTTAATTTGTGGCTGGTGTCAAACCACCACATTCAGCTGGTGCCTATGGTGAGCCATGAAAGGGGTAAAGACAACTTTGATCTAAAAACCTGCGTATTAGGTACAGAACTCCCTAGCTACAGCTGCTCTATCTGTTCATGGAGGGGTGATATTTAACCCTGTATATATTCCCATACATGCTCCTCATGATGCTATTTTTTCAGAGTAGGGAGAAGGATCAGGATTGCTGTGTTGCTGTAATGTGTGGTATCAGTTTATGACATGACAACATCCGTGGCAATGAGGGTCATTTGGGATGTTGTGTTCAGTGCTGTTCAGCCATCGTGGCCGTGGCTGCTACCTCTGAGGATTCATTAATAACAGTACCCATCCTGTAGGGAGGCCAGGAGACAATGATTTTTCTCAGCCTTTCAACCCCTTTCTCCTCCTTCGGGTCTGCTACAACAGTTTTTGAGAATCTTGAATTCCATCTGGATGTTAAAGAAAGTGTATTCCAATTGCAGTGTCTGCCAAATTTCTTCAATACAGTCTAGAATAAATGAAATTTAGAATAAGAAGTCTACGCCATGTTTCAAGTCAGGATAGAGACATCCAGGGAAGTTGTTCAGAGAACTGCCCTGGAGCTGAACAGTCATGAGTAGTATAGTATGGGGCAGAAAATGAGCCAGCTTTTAAAGGAGTATGCTGTTCCAGTGGTTTAGAAGTTCATCCCTGAAAAATACAGGACCTTGATACAAGTGGCAAAATATTTGAAAGAAAAATGCTGTGACAGCTCCAGAGAGGCACGAAGTTATGCAACATGCTGGGCCCTGGCTACTACTAATCAGACACTGCACAGCACTTTCAGGGGGAGGAGAGGAAAGCAGACCAACAGGCACCAAGGCCACTCAAAGTGCAGCTGAACCAGAGAAAAAACCCATGCCAGTAGGAGTTGCTGTTCTGAAGAAAAAATTCAAGAACAAATCAATTAGCATAGTGAGGGATGAAGAAGAAACAGGACCCTCAAAACCAGAGGAAGAGACACGGCCAGACATAATCACCTGATCCCTATCCATGGGTGAGCTCTGAGATGCACAAAAAGATTACAGCTACCACCCTGGTGAGCCCCTACTGACCTGGCTGCTTGCTGCTAGGATATCATGGCAAATGGTGCAACACTAGGCCCAGTGAAGCCAAGCAATTAGGATCCCTGTCCTAGGATGCAGGCATTGACCAGGAGATTTAGAAAAGACCAGAAACTCTCAGCCTCTGGAAGTAACTCCTGTCAAGTCTGATAGAGAGGAATCTCTGCATGGATGCATCTTTTAGTACATCAACACAAGTGGAACACCATGGACACAAGGCATCCAGTACTTCGGAGAATTAGTTGTGCTGAAGGTAATCTGTAAGGATTCAAATAATAAGTAGTCCCCTATAAATAGAGATGACATCCAGTGTACACAAAACATGTGGCAGAAGTTCCTACAGAGCGTGCTGGGGTCACATGCCAACTCACTGGCAGAGAAGTCATATAAGGAAGGAGAAAAAAAAGTGAACAATTTGGCTAACAAACTCCAGCTATATGAAGATACTATCTCCATCCCAATACAGGCCTGCATCTCATCTGTGAAATGACTGTCCAAGGACTTAACAGCAATTTAACAGGGAAATTAAAAGAGGACCAACAATTTAAAAAGGACTACCAAAAGTTTAAGGAGGAAATGTCCCATGCCCTGCCAGTACATGTAAGAGTTTCTGCTATTAGGGAGCAGGTGCTCCCCAGCTTGAGAGAGAGGGTACACACCACAAGGTAATCTGTGGTTCTACCTGCATGACAACTGAGAATACATAAGGAAGTGTGATGGAAAACCCATCTCTGCTGTAGCAGCACAGGTACCTGTGTTGAGGGGAAGGATAACCACCACATGAAACTCTGGGAAAAAATACTGCCCCGTTTCCCTTGGGCAAGTCCTCAGAGAGATTAAAAAGGCTGATGTTATTTCTGATCCTCCTGAAGGGACCTCCAGGTCATATTTACAAGAAATAACAATGACCAGACCTAGAGACGCCCTGCCTCTAAACAGGAGGCAGGGAAAGGAATAATCAGGTCTACTGGAATGTGGATCTGATGGCCTGGCACACCAGACCCATAAGAATATAAGGCTTTAGTTGGCATCAACACACCATGTACCCTGATGCCACCAAGATATATAGAGGCGGAATCCATCTCTATTTCTGGGGTGACAGGGGGATCCCAACAGCTGACTCTACTGAAAGCTGAGGTGAGCATGACTGGAAACAAATGGCAAAAACATTCCCTTAGTGTTGCAGAGCAGAATGAGTTAAATGACATGCAGGAACACGCATTCTCATGGACTAAGAATTGCTTCAGAAAAGGTACAACACCTTTCCACCCTGGCAGTACCTGGGATGGTGCATCACAGAGCAAACCGCGAGACCTCAAGCTATCAGCTTGCAAACACAGGTCAACACGTTGAATGACCTGCAAAAGTAGTTAGGTACCTGTCAACTGGGTATGGCCTCCGCTTGGCATCACCAATGAAGACCTTCAACCACTGTTTGAGTTACTAAAAGGTGACACCCATATTGCATTACCCTGGACTCTTACACCTGAGGGGCATATGGCCCTACAACATGTGGCATCAGCAATTGCTGCATGCCAAGTGGCTCGCTGTGATCCAGAATTACCTATTTTGACTATTATTTTGAACCCCAGCCAACAACCGCATGGACTGTTGTTTCAGTGGGATGACCATCTGACTGATCCCCTACTAGTTCTGGAGTGCCTGTTTCTTCCTCATGCAATGTCTAAGACTGTCATCGTGCAATATGAGATGTTTGCACAATTAATAATGAAAGTACAGAAGCACTCCTGTGCCCTTGCAGGACAGGAACCCATGGCAATTTTTGTCCCTTGTACTGCTACATACCTACTATAGCTTCAACCAACTGCTGAAATTTTTCAGATTGCCCCGGCTGCTCTCCTTGGGCAGGTTTTAGTGCATTCACCAGCACACAAATTATTTGTCACAGGATTTGTTCCCGTGCTTAAACTCAAGCACTCTGAAGCACCATTTTCAGCCCTAACAGTTTTTTCCGATGGATGAAGAAAGACACAGAAGTCTGGTTTAGTTTGGCAAAACCCGACTACAGGCCAATGGGATTCAGATATCTCAACTGTCCCTGGGTCCCCTCAAGTTGTTGAACTCACTGCAGCTGTAAGAGCTTCCTGGAAATGGCCAGAATCCTTCAATCTGGTTACAGACTCTGCATACCTTGCAGGTCTCGTAGAAAGAGCAGAAGCCTCTCTTTTACACAACCCTACCAACCCTATGTTGGCAGAACATTTATGCGAGCTGATTCGCTTATTAGATCAATGGGTCTCTCCATATTTTATTACTCATACTCGGTCACACACCACTCTTCCTGGAGAATTGGCAGAAGGCAATTGGCAAGCTAACCTGCTCACCACCTGTTGTGATAGACCCCAATACATACGAACAGGCAGGCCTTAGTCATGCTTTCTTTCATCAAAATGCAAAAGCACTGCAAAAAGACCTTTGCTTTAACTCAGCGCCAAGCTCAAGATATTATTGCTTTTTTGCCCAGATTGCCAGCGCCATAATTTTGCCTCTGTGACAACAGGAGTCAACCCCAGAGGCCTACTAAGCCTGGATATTTGACAAACTGATGTTACACACTTTCCTGAGTTTGGTCGCATGAAGTATGTGCATGTGTCTGTTGACACATTTTCTGGAGCAGTTCATGCTTCCTGCCATACAGGCGAGGCCTCCTGGGACATTTGTCATCACTTTTTACAGGCATTTGCGGCTTTGGGGGTGCCTGGACAAGTAAAAACTGATAATGGCCCTGCTTACATTTCTCAGAAGCTACACTCCTCCTTTCAACGATGGGGTCTTTCACGTCACGGGCATTCCTCATTCGCCAATAGGTCAGGCCATTGTAGAGCACACCCACACTACTTTGAAAACCTTACTGCTGCAACAGAAAGAGGGAATGCTCAGGGAAACGCCACGGAATCATTTAGCCAAAGCTTTAAATGTTTACAACTTTTATGGAGACAACCCTATAACACCTATAGTAAAGCATATTACAGCTATGAAGGAATGCATAGATACTGTAGAAAAAGCCCAGGTTCTTCTCGAGGATCCAGAAAGTAACCAAATATGAGGTCCTTATGCCCTGATAACCTGGGGAAGAGGTTATGCTTGTGTTTCCATAGGAATGGGACTCCACTGGATACCAGCTTGACTGGTGAAGCCTTATAATCCTTGTGCTGCCTCAGCGTCGTCAACTCCCAAATCTCCCAGACCCTTGGTTTCCTGTGGACCTTAGCACTTACTGTGAAAGATATGGGTACACTGACCTGTAACTAGCACACCATCTTGAGAAGGAACAAGATGACATCAGATGGGTTCAGGGAGAATGTGAAGAGCAGTATCTACAATTAGAAAATAATCCTATTCTGTGTTTAGAGTGTGCCGATCCTAGTCATCAGGCGTGGGCATTTTGTGAAGGCACCAGCTGTCATAAAAGGTGGTTTTGCAAGGCACAGCGTCGCTGAGCAAAGTGCCCTAGATGTGATCCCCTGTGCTATTCCTTTGGGAATTGTATAGCGCTCTGTGTGTGGGTGGAAATATGGTCTACTCCCACACCAGTATGTGTGGGAAAGGGACTGGTGCCCCAAATGTGATGGGCCCTTCCTTTTGCTAATTTTATGCTTAAAGGAGGAGGGTGCTTGGGGAGAGGCTACCATCCCCCCATCACCACGAGGTAATGTGTGGCTCACTCTTGCTAAGGCTTTGAACCAATCAGCACTATGCTTATCAATGGCCACACCCCAGGCACCCTTCCATAGATGTCTAGTAGGAATTCCTGTAGATGACCCACAGTGATCATGACAAAAGCCCATGGTAGGGAGCCCCACATATCCTGCAATACCTCCATGGTATCATGTATGGATAATTTCGATACTTGGGACCTTTTTACCCCTTTGGGATCATTTACCCCTTGCCCCTTCAGAACAACAGGAACTTGAAATTCTGGGATTGATTAAGGCAGATGTCTGCATATACTTCAACTACAGACAATTAGGGAAGAAGTATAATAGTGACCCCTACTACAAGATGACTCTGGATGTTTCCCCAAGTCAATTGTTACACCACAGTAGCTCTCTGCGGTGCAATCAAACTGTAATATCCAATGGCTCAGTGTACTATGCACCCTCAGATTCTCTCCCATGTAAACTGCCTCGAGGGATATTTTTGGTTTGTGGTGATGTGCTTGGCCTGCTTTGCCTTCGTGAGTGATCAGCAGACCTTGCACTATTGGCTGCCTCACAATGTTAACTCCTAATCTAACCATGATTATAAATCATACACATAAGGCAGACTGGGACCAACAGAGGCGTGCACTTCATGAATTTACCAAAGATTTGTGACCCAAATGCACAGTTTTGGAATCCCCCACTTGTTGGGACTGCTTCATTTCTTGTTCCAGGTGTTGCAGCAGCCAAAGCCCTTACAACCTTGCAAAAGCTTGGCTGTTGGCTGACCCAGAAACTAATGCAACTTCCACTGCTCTTTCTGGTGTTTTGGCAGATGTTGATTCTGTACACCATGCTACTTTGCAAAATTGTGCTGCCATTGATTTTTTGTTGTTAGCCCATCGTCATGGATATCTGGATTATTGAAGGAATGTGCTGTATGAATTTATCTTATGATTCTCAATCTATACATGCCAGCATTCAGAAATCAGAGGAAAATGTTAAGAAACTGCAATGGGATGACGGAACAGACTGGCTGGGGCAACTGCTCCAGTATTTGAATATCTACGGCTGGGCTGAGAGGCTATTGCAATTGGGAATTTATGTATTGGGAATATTTTTGTGCCTTTTTATGATTGTGCCTTGCTTATTGCAATGTATGCAATGAATGGTTAGTAATGCAGTTCAACGTGTGCTGTACGTAGAACAGAAAGGGGGAAGTGTTGCAGAGCAGAATGAGTTAAATGACATAAACAGCACAGCTGACTTAATGAAGTTGGTCCAGTAGGAGTCATGAGAAATAAGAACTGCAGAAATCACATTCTTCTGCAAAGAATGGAACACTCTGCTGACGATTATGGAACATCCTGCTGTGATAAGCAACAGCATAAAAGAAGAAGTAACATTGTAGCTTGCTAAGCATTAGCTAACATGTAGACAGAACAAGTGGAAATTGTTATGCAGAAGCTAAAACAGTGTAAGTATCAGTGTCTTTTACTAATAAATGTCCTTGCAGTATCACTGCTTGGTCCGTGTTTCAATCGCTGTCACCTCAGGAGACTGTGGCTCTGGGTGCCAAGCACAGCAGAGTCCAGCGGAGCTGAGTGGAGAGGTCAAAACCAGCATCACCGGTTCAACAAGTAGCCAGGAGGAATGATGCAGTGGTGCACTGTGACATGGATGGTCTTGCTTTTGAGGGTTTGTCCAACATTGTTTTCTGTTGTCTTGGGCTTGGGGACAAGGAGAGCTGGCTGTGAGGAGCACCCTGCCAGCCTGGAAACCACCTTGGTAACCCTGCCACCATGGGAAACCACATGGCACTGAGTGTGGGAACAGCTGCCATCTTGTCTTTGTCCTGGCAGCCAGGCAAAGCTAAGTCATGGTAGTTAACACCTCTTTTTGTGTGTAAAGCACCTTCTCATTTTCTATACTTTTGTTATCAATATCTCTGCTCTTACTGTGTGTTTCCTATTCCACTCCTGTTTGCTTGCAATAATTGTTATCTCAACCCATAGTGTCTGCCTTTGTCCCTGCTCTCTTACTAGAAGTGCAGGGAGAAGAGATGTGGCGTATTTGGAGTATAATTTCCAGCTGGTGTTAAACCACCACAGTTATGAAGAAAAGAGTGAAACCAGGGAAGCTGACATAACTTAGGAATCCTAAGAAAAATCTGGTATCACTATAGAAGAACAGTAACTATCAACAGTAGTTATATTGAAGAATTATCCCAAATGCTCAGAATTAGATAGGCAGCTTTACAAAGGATACTATTATTTCAGAAGGCTGCTATCTCAGGCAACAGTTTCACTAAACCTATTATCTTTTAGCACATCCTTACCATAGCTCTCTTAAAGTTGGAAACAGTGATCAAGGTGAAAGGTGGATTTATTTTGTTCTAGTTCAATTTCACTAACTTGAAACATTTGTATAGTCTTACAAGATCACATGTAGATGGTAACCTGTGAATACTGCATTCAAAAGTTCTTACACACATGAAAAATAAACATGAATGGAAAGAACAGCCAGAGAGAAATCCTAAAAGTGTAATTTCCAATGTTTCCTATCCAGGCTTATTTTTTTATTTTTTGAATTAGCAAAATGAAGCTGTTAGGGACCCCAGTATAGTTTGTGCTTTACTTCCATTATGTTTTCCTCATGCCATATTATTAAAGCAGCCTGTCTTACTTAATCCAATTCAGCACTTAAGATTTACAATGGGTATAATTTGAAATAAACTCTGATGGTGTATATTTGAGCTACATTGTAAAGGCAGCAGTAAAAACTTCATTAGGGCTGTAACTATAAAACAGTACTTTAAACAAACTTATCTATTTTAATTTCAGAGACTTAATTAACACCTTATATAATATATATATTATAGGATCAGAGTATTACCTTGCAAGACTAATTTTTTGAAACACCACTGAAGAGGTTAGGAGGGCACAGGATTCTCAGCCCCCATGTTAGAATGCAGATAGTTCTGATTTAAAAAAAAAAAAAGTTAGAGGCTAAATGACAAAAAGATGCTACTTCCTCCAAGCTTATAAATAATTTTTAGTGCCTACATTACTCTTATGTTTACATAAATTGCATGCACACGTATTTGTAATATCCCCCATCACTGTGGGAGATTCAAGGTACAAAAAATAAGTGTCTTCTTGTCTGCATTAGAGCACCCATCCAGCAATAGCATGAAAAACAAAAAACCCGAAAGAAATAGGACCTTTCCCTTTCTATTGAGAAAGACCAAACACAAATCCAAAACACAGAGTAATCATGTTAGATTACTCTACCCTACCAGGTAGGACAACTGCTTTAAATCACAGGAAGAACACACTATATCATACTTGATGGGAGGAACAGATGCTCCTTGAAAAGCCCTGGATTACTGGGAGAGAGATCAATTTCAGAATTCTAAGCACTATGCAATGAAGGATACAGCATTTGTCTTAAAACAGTCATATATATATATATATATATATATATACACATATATGTATTTTAGTTTTAAAATGAGCAAAATCTGAAGGTGAAAAAGTGTCTGTGAAATATGAGACTTCCCAAATGTTTTCCAGCCCAAGATAAGAGTCAATAGACCTAACTAGTGCCACATCACTGAAATTGATTATTGAAGTTCAGCTTTAGGAATCAAGGTTTTTCCAGACAGCAAGAAGTACTTTCCTGAAAGTTTAGCTATCTAGAATCCAATGCTTACTCTTTTGAAATATACCAAGGGGTCACTTTCTAAAGTGTGTCTAAATCCTACTGCAAACAAAGGATTTTTTCAGACTTTCTGGGCAACTACAGATTAAGATAATGTCATCTTGATTCTCATCTGACTGGCTTGATATTTTATGCTGTCCCTCAAGACATAGTAGAAGTTCTCTATCCAACATGAATGCTGAATTCTGGCATCAAGAATACTACTGTTTTCATCTGCCATTTAGATACTCCTTAAAAAGAGCATCTGGCTTGCTTCCTCTGTAGATCCTTTTGTGTGGAAGGTAGTATCTTCAACACACTTGAACACGAGTCAAAAGAATAAGTATGTATGATCACAAAACCACTTTTTTTTACCTTCAGGGTTACAAAGGCCCATGCTGTACCAGTCTAGTTTTTCTTTTTTATAACGGGGCAGGAAAAAAACAGCCCTTACTACAAATTGCCTAAAGAAACCTAGCAAACAAAACCAGAAGTTGAAGCCTGATCCATTAGAGACATGGAATTATCAGTTACTTGCATACAGGTAAGAATCTCAACATAACCTGTAAAAAGCTCCATTATCAACTTGCCATTAACTGTCCACGTACTTGAAGAAATCCCTGTGTAGGAAACTCTGATATGCAGTTATTGTAAGGAAATCCTACTCTATAAGTTCACAGAACTGTGAGACAATGCACAGAAATTCTTCTCATGAAAAGATTTCTTTTTGAAGGCTCTTGTAGCTCAAACTCAGCTGGAAATTAAGCTCCAAACTGCCACTTCCTTTTTCCCAACCACTCCAATGAGAAAGGGACAAAAAGACAGATTACGGATTGAGACAACAATTCACTAGAAAAACAGCAATGAGCTAAAGAACACAAACAGTAGTAGCAACAATATTAACAGCAACAGTGTATAAAAGAGGGCGATCACATGCAAAAAATGCTTATAGAAGTCCAACTGCTCCAGTGTTACTGTGTCCAGTGACACACAGATTCCTGAGACAAGGAGAATATTGCAGACATTACCACAGCTACCATCTTCTTCCATGAGACAACGAAAAACAGTTGCACACAAATTGTCGGCACCCATGCTCCTCCCCCAGGCCTGAGACAAAAACAACAATGGACATATCCTCCAGCTGGACTGCCCACACCATGGCACCACACCATTCTGTTTGCTGCTTTGCTCTCCTGGAAAAACAAAACAAAATAACAGCCATTCGGCATCATGTTCCCTTCTTCTCCAATATAAAGCCACAGCCCCTAGTGATGACGTGGCCGGTATAAAACAACCTGGCCCTGCTCACACAGCTTCAGGCTCTACCTCCCTCCTGGCAATGGTGATGAAATTAACCCTGTCCTAGCCAAAATTAGGACAAGTGCAAAATTAAGATCATAGAATAAAGATGAAGAATTAAAGATCCTAAGTTTAAATGTGCCAAAACTGTTAACATGGAAGGGAGGGAGAATACAGAAGAGTATTCCCCTAACTTGGGGTGATCTTTCTTTGACTGGTGATATGTATATGAGCAATTGCTTCCCATATACTTTGCTACAGTGGGAATTTTTGTCTCAATGCATTAATCAGGATGTGCTAACCAGATCTCATCTCCACCAGACCTAGGATTAGCACCTTCCTGTTGCAAATTCTTCCCTTCTGTCCCCAGTCTGAAGTTTCCACTGTGACGTCTTATCTTAGAGGCAAGTACCTTCTGTGGCCTTGACAGCTTGAGTCAGGAAACTGTGTTAAGTCCTTACACCACCCCATGGCTCAAACACTGTCCTCTGGGGACTTAGTTCCTCAGTTCAGGTTGTCCACAAGGGTGATGAGTATGAAGCAACAGTAGGAGAAAAGACAGAAGCAATAACATAAACAATCATACAGTGTACAATAGCTATCCCAATCATTAAAAATGCATATCCAATGGCAATCATCAACCTAAGTCTCATTAGCCACTTCCCCTACCCTCTGAGTCCCAAGGATCAGAGTACTGACATCATCCAGGAACTGGGGCTAACTCCTAGAAGACTGTCTTGGGTTTGGAGTGATTGGTAGCAATTTATTTAATTTTGCCTTGGGCTTCTTCAATAGATGCCATTGCACTGTGAACAGTGATAAAACATTCAGTTTTATTAAGATTTAACATTTCACATACACCTTGTTCCTTTAATAATAACGTATCTAAAGACCTTTTTGACACTTTTTTGGACTTGCAAGTTAAATTCTCTCAGTTCATACCTGATCCAGTTACTGAGGGTATGTACCTTCAACATAAAAAGTTCTCATGCAAAATACAAGAAATTCCTCATACAGAAGGTTCTCATGCAAACACATCAATCCATTGGGCCCATCTGCTATTTCTCCACTGGACTGAGTACAACTCTGGAGAGGGGGGAAGGGAGACAGAGAGAGGGATGCAGTGGTGCCCCACTGGTCCTTCTTCACCCTGGGCTTCTTGGTGGCGGGCATCCCCAAGTCATTCTTCTGGGGGTACCACCTACACAGTCCCAAGTTGCACATATCCATGGCACATATCCCCATAACTTGGAGTCATCGGTGTTTGACCAAGGATAAGTGTATGAGCAGTTGCTTCCTTTCACACACTTTGCTATAGTAGGAATTTTTGTCTGGATGCATTAATCAGGATGCACTAACCAGATTTTGCCTCCTCCAGGCCCAGAATTGGCATCTTCCTGTCACAACTTCCTCCCTTCTCTGCCACCTTAAGCTGCCACTGTGCAGGCTTATTTTATGGCAAGTTCCTTCTAAGGTCTGGACAGGCAACTGTGCTCTTTTAAGTCCTTACATTTGGGTTGTATCAGAATCACTTTGCACATTAAAAATTACCTGAAGTGGTGACTTCACATTTTTTTAAGAAAGGAAGGGCTGTTAAATGAAAGTAGAAACCCAACAGCATGTTTTTGATCAAGTAACAGATAAAGAACCTTGCTTCACAACATGTATGTTAAAACTACGAGACAATTTTCCCGATTTTATTTCAGCACACTCTGTGCTAAGAACACTGTAAATAAAACACAGCCCACGATCAAACATCAGACCTGAAACAGGAACTGCTGTTGCCCAAGCTGTTGAAACTCCAAGACAGCAATGTTTTGATTTTAGATTTCTTATTTCAGAGCAATAAAAAAAAATTGCTCAAAGAATATGAAAACTAAACACAAAACAAAGCAGCAGTGTACAATACAGCGCATCCTGAAAACAATCTAAAATACTTGAACCTGATCTAAAGATTACATTTAAGGAAAATACAACTCAGAGATCAAATCCCTACAAATAGCAAAGCTCAAGCTTTTGCCTACAGACCCTGCTTCATAAGTGAAAAAAGGCTTCTAAATTACTTTTACATTTTAAAGACTTGTTCTACAGAACTCAAGGAAAATTTTTCTCCAAATCATGTAAATCAGTATTAGCACCTTTCTTAGTAGGATCTTTTGAGCTTGCCATGATGCATTGCTATTTAATACGAGTTCAACAAATATTAAAGGCAAAGTTGAGCACCCCTTACACTTGCTTCATTCTAATTGCATAGCTTTCTTTATAAAAGCACAATTCATTATTTCCATGTTCATTAGAGCTCTGCTCTTCTCACATTTCACAACATTTTAAGTACAAGCATAATGACCATTTAAGAGATGAGGTAAGTCTTAACATGAACACAACAGCAGTGGCTAGTGATACCACATACACACATTCAAATGCTTTTATCAAGGGTATCAGGTTAACAAGTCAGTGCCACTGGTAGCACCTAGGCTTGCCTGGCTCTGCCCACATTTACCATACACTGGTTACCCTTCCAGACTGGCTGGGTCTCTTTACCTCTCAAAATCACTAGTCACTCTGTAGTTTCTAAAGCTGTCTGCCACTCTGAAATACTGAACTAAAGTAAGCAAAGAATTCTCTCCCTTCTTCCAAAATACCTTACTTTCTCAAGCACTGCCTTACACTCTCTGCTTTATCTCCCTGACTTCAGCCTTTGGTCTTTCTTGCATTTACGTCATTCTACCACTGATTCACAGAAGAAGTCCTTCAGTCATTTGACCATGACCAGTTCAATCAGCTGCTCAACTTTTTTAATGTAGTTCCTCATGCCAATAATCTTGGGATCACTGCAGCACTTTTTTTTTGTCCTAGGCTGTTTGCAAAACCAACCAAAACTAACAGTACATACTTCTCTGTGGTTTCTGGTTTTTCACTGAGGGCTACTTGTCATAAATAAAACTTTTAGCCATCACCTCTGAAAAACTCTATTTCAGTCAGCATCAAAACCATTAGCACGAAGCAGATTGCTGAACAAAAACCAAACAAGTCTCAGTGGTTGTCTTCAGCAGTGCAACAAATAACACCACAAACTACAGTTACAATCCTATCCAGCCCACACAATGCTGGATAGAAAACATGGAGATATATGGAGCACTGTTGCCAAATGCAGTGGGTCTTTGGCTAAGTATGCATAAACAAGAATTGTTCAATGCTTATTTCTTATGAGTTGAACTGATTCATTAGCAGTTCACTAATTATTTTTCCAATTAAAACAAACTATGTCCTTAACAAAGACATACTCTTTATACTCATCAATTTCATGTCTTCGATACAAAGTTTGACATACTTAATCAAGAACAATACTGTTTCTTTCTGCAGAAAAATAATCACTGTTTTTCCTAACTATACCATCATAAAGAAACTTAAGAAATTTTGATTGAAGTTTCATTATGAATTTTCTTTAAAGATTTTGAAGCATACATCCAGAGTAAGAAGTACAAGCACTAATGACGACCACAAGTAGTCAAAAGGAACTGCAAATAAGCAGCACCACAAAATTCTTATGTGCCTTCTTAGAAGCACTCCCCAAATACTTTCATTTTACTAGTTCAAAATGCAATAAAAGGAAGCCATATTAATCCCTCAGTTTACACCAGCATATTCTGACCAGCTACACACTGCGATTTTCACCATTTTGTTGGTAGACTGATGTTTCATTATGAAGTCTTAGAACCAATGGTCCCCTTCTGGCTTTCACCCAAGGATCTCTGATTTGTAATTAATTAGGCCATCCAAATTAATAAAAGGGCTATAGCAAATATTCAGTTCATCAGCTAATAATGAAAAAACCCCACAGAATCATTATGGTCAGAAAACACCTCCAAAATCTTAACTGTCCTTTGGCAGAAAACCATCTTGCTTGTCAGCTGGACCATAGCACTAAATGCTACGTCCAGTCATTTCTTTCACACTTCCAGGAATGCCAAGTCCACCACTTCCCTAAGCAGCCTGTCACTATACTTTCTTGTCATGGTTTAGTATAGTTTGGGTTCTTAGTAAAGAGGGCTCCATCAGTCACGGAAATGATTCTCTTGCAAAGAGGTGCTTACAGCTTCCTCTATGACTGGACAGAACCAACCAACTGGCTAGTTTGAATATTGGCAACTTTGTTAAGCCACTTAAGAAGCTTGACATGCCTCTGTGATCCACATTTAAGAACGAACAGGGAAAGCCCCTCTTGCTTCTGGCTCTTGGGACAGGTAACTGGGGGGCCTGTGCAGCCCAATGGGGCTGGGCCGGGCCCTGCTCGGGCTGGGCCAGCCAGGAGACAGCCATCCTGGAGCCGTGCGGCCCTGTTCCACCTGCAGCCCTGCTCCATGCAGGCGGCCCTGCGGCGCGGCTCAGCGAGCCCCACCCAGCACAGCCAAAAATTCACTTTGAGGCTGCTGCATCTGAGGCCACTACCCGGCAAATACCATGTGACCAACAGCAAAAGGCAAATTCCAGCGGCGGGGCCCGGGGGAGATTAATCCTTTTAGTGTTGTAAGTTCCCTCCAGAACAGATGAAGCCTGCAGACATCAATCCTCTCCCAAGTCAAAAGAAAGGGAAAGGTGAAGGCACGTGAAAAAAACACCATGAAGACACCAAAGTCAGTGAAGAAGAAAAACCTGAAAACCCCGAGAGGAGAAAGAGGAGATGCTTCAAGCTTAGAAGCTGAAATTCTGCTGTAAAGCTATGGTGATGGACTATGATACATTAGAGTACCTGTTGTAATTTCATAAAAGCAATGGGGGGTGGAGTGTTCAAACTGCAATTGTGAGCAAAAGTATCTGTGCTGAAACCAGCAAATGTTGAAGTAGCTGTGATTTGATGAGAAGCATGAACAGAGAGAGATGAAAGTGATGAAGACCCTTGCTCCCAGGGAAGAAGAAGACCTCTGTTCCTAGAGATGAAGATGCTCCCAGACATAGGTGAAGAGAACCTTTGCTTCTGAACAGCTCAACCTTAAGACGGTACCCCAGTAGCAAAGACTGGACCCTTGAAAAGCAGTTGTGGGGAAAGCTGTAAGTCGAAGGAAGGGACTTTCACCTGTGAGCAGAGAACCAACCTGGGCGGCTGTCTTGCTGTGACATTGAAGCCATGACAGAACTGTTTCTTGTGGAGATGTCTCCATAGCATGAACAAGAAGAGACTCCTCTCCCTAAGTGAACTGAAGAAAGAGATTATTATAGAGGTGGCAAACGGACCGAAAAAATCTCAAGGGTTGTCTTTTTACGTTGTCAGTGGGAGAAGGGAGAAAGATGGGGGGAGGAGAAGTGTTCTGAAGGTTTAGTTTGACTTTTTTCTTTCTTTTAGGTATGTTAATAAACTTCTTTATATTCTTTTAAGTTCTGTGCCTGCTTTGCTTTCTCCTAATTCTTATCTCACAGAAGGAGAATAAGTAAGTAATGGATATTTTGAACCAAATCACTACACTTAATTGGTGTTTCTGCCTGATTTACAAACTGAACCCGCTACATTTCTAAAATACTTGTAGCTCTTAGTTCACAAACACTCATCGCAGTGAAGTAATGAATCAAACATGTTCGTCAGAAAATTGGTATTTGACCAGTCATGTCATACATTATTTTCAGTTATGTATTCAAAAGTTTTAGCCAGTCAACAGCAACGTGCAGGGCACACATAAGCCCATACACTGTAATTTCCTGAAGTCTAATAGAGAAAATGTTTTTTTAAATATTATTTGAAGTATTACTTAAGCTATTCTATTGCTTTTGTACTTTATATGAAAACACTATTTTCCATTACAGTACATAAAAGTCAACGGATTACACACTTGATCTTGCATTACTAGTCACAACTTTCAGAACAAAAAAGGCAGTACAGGACTTAAAAGCATTTTTCAAATTTCCTTGCACTTTAAAGTAAGTAATTTTACCAAAACCTGCAAATCAACTGAAATTAATATTAAGAGGCAAAATCCCACTAAACACTTCAGTATGCTTAACTTCACCAGCCTTTCTTCCTTGATGAGTTAATATGCAACTAAAAAGAGTTGTTACTTTTATCACCATTCATCACCTATCAGGAACACAACAAACTAAAACTTAATACTGGTCAGAATGCAATGCAAGCACATGCATCCGTGCAGTCAGTGTACAGCAAGAGGAAGAAATACACACTGGTTAATTCAAGTGATCTCTTCAACTGATGGCTTTAAAAGGTGGAACAACTCTTAAGCCCAGAAAAAACTGTCTACAATAGCTGAATCCAAAATGCAATTAGCACTTATGAAAGACTATATGCTTTGCATACATTAAGCAAGAGACAATCTGAAGATATATAGAATTAGTAAGATAACCAATATTTCTAGGTAAGGAGCACAAAGCCATTTTGCTGTTAAAGCCAGCAGAATACTTAAAGCTGATTATGAGCTTATGATCTATAGGAGATATATTCCTTTCCTAAGTACACAGATGATAGTTTCCCTTTTACAGGAAGCAATCATATGAAATTCTTCTTTCTGACTTGCTTACTACTCTTTGCTTTACTGAAATATAGTTACATATCTATACTATGACTACTAACTACACCAGAGTTTCTTTGCTGTTTTCTGCAGCTAAAGAAGTTTTCAGAGCAAAAACAGTCATCATTCTTAGTTTTTTTATTTCCAATAGTATCTTTTATCACAGTTAAAACAAGACTTTTTCTACTCTGTAGAGCATGTATTAGAAATGCTTCAGACATTCTCAGTATCATGTCAGAGGCCAAATTTTCCAGCTGTGAATAATGCACTGCATATTTGGCCAAATTTTCCAGCAACTCAGCATCTTCTTCATGTTCTTCTCTATTGTCAAGAGCTGGAGATTTAGCAAATGTCCCTGCTTTAAGAGAAATATTTGGTTGAAAAGAAACCTGACTTCTCTTCCTCTAATTTCCTAGGACACAGAATAACTTCCCTGATAAGCTGGTGAATTTTATTTCTTCTCTAACACCTTGTGCTAGGTTTGGCTGGGGTAGAGTTAATTTTCTTCACAGTGGCTGGTATGGGGCTGTGTTTTGGATTTCTGCTGAACACAGGGTTCGATAATATAGCAATGGTTTTGTTATTGCCAAGCAGGGCTTACACAGGGCCAGGGCCTTTTATGCTTTACACACTGCCACACTGGTGAGAGACTGGGGGTGCAGGGGAGGCCAGGACAGGACACCACCAGGACAGGTAACCCCAACTGACCAAAAGGATATTCCATACCATGTGACATCATGCTCAGGATATAAAGGTGGGGGGAAAAAGGAAGGGTTGGGGGACATTTGGAATGATGGAGTTTGTCTTCCCAAGTAACCCTTACGTGTGATGGGGCCCTGCTCTCCTGGATATGGCTGAGCATCTCTACCTGCCCATAGGAAACAGTAATTAATTCTGTGTTTTGCTTTGTTTGCATGGCTTTTGCTTTCCCTATAAAACTGTCTTTATCTCAGTCCCTAAGTTCTCTGTCTTTTACCATTCCAATTCTCTCCCTGACCCTGCTGGTGTGGGAGTCAGCAGCTGCACGGGGCTTGGTTGCTGGATGGGGATAAACCATGACACAAGCCGTAACACTCAGTTCTACTAACGTGCAGGTAGTCCAGTGACCTCACAGAGTAAAATAATCCTGGCCCTCAAAGCAACATGAATTTATCACACCATACAGTTCACTTCATAATGTCTAGTTCTCGTCAACATCTTCATTAATGGTTTAAGAAAAACATTATACTGGCTTTTCTGAGTAACACTAGAGGGTCATTTTCATTTCAACAGCAGACATTAACTAAGGGCAAACCGTGACTGACAAATCTGGTAGCCCTCTGCAGTGTTGGTGGAAAAGTGATTAACGTCATCTACCTGGACTTCTGCAAAGTATTAGATACCGTCCTGCACAACATCCTCATCTTTAAACTCAAGAGACGTGATTTGACAGAGTAGACAGCTTCATGAGTAAGAAACTGGCTGGAGGGTTCTGGGAGTGTGTTTTGCTTTGGTTCAGTCCGGGTCTCCCCTTGAGTTTTGTACCTTTGTATCTACCCAGTTTGTATCCTCCCAATTTTCTGCCAATTACCCCATTTCCCACCTTTGTCCCCTCCCTGGCCCTTGCCAATCATGCTGGCACCCCTCCCAGGCTTCTAGAAAGTTCTGGCAGGGGCACTGTGTCATTGGCTAGGGGAAAAAGATCCCTCCCTTCCTCTCCCATGGTTGGTTCCCTGATACGCCTTTCAACCTGTTCACCACACCCTTCCCTTCTCCGATTGGTTCCCTCCCATGTTACCACCCACCCATAAGTCCTCCTACAGATGCCTTCGGAGCGCGCTCCGAACTGGGCATCTCTGGGAGGTGGGACCTCGTGTCCGAGGCTCAATAAACTTCCCAGATTTAACCCAGTTCTGAGTCTGCCTCCTCCTTCCACCGCTTGCCTCCATCCCAGCGGTCCTGTGGAAGGACCCACGAGCCAGACCTCTGGTCTCCCGGAGTCCGGAGGCTGGCCCCCGCAGCCGACTGCGTCCGGAGCTGACCGGGCTGAGTGGGATCCACTCCAAGGGGACGCAGAGGCAGCTTGGCGCCCATTGCGGGGCCCCCCGCTCCATCGGACCCCGCGGAACGGACTGGTCGGCTCTCTGAGCCTGTCCTTGGGACGTCTAGCTACCCCAGTTGTAGCATGCTCCATTTTAGGGAGCTGCGCTCCTGGGGGAGAGGACGGTAGCTCCGCCTGCGCTGGCAGAGTCGTCCTCGGTAGAGGATTGGTCGTCTGGAGCCCGCCTGGACACTAAGGGGTAAGTATTTTCCCCTGGGGGGGGGGGGAATCTACTTCAAAGCCGGTAAAGGCTTTTCGGGACCTCTACGGTCCCTGGCTCCTGAGGAGCTGCGAGGCTGTGCAGCCCCGGGGCGGGTGTGTCACTTGCCTCCGGTTGGGATTTAGTGTCCAGGGTTTATTCTTCGGCTTCAGATGTTGTGCTGTGGATATGGGCGCTAAACTGTCCACAGCACAGAAGGGGGTATATATCCAAGTTGTGGGACTCCTAGAGGGTGGGGGGAAACGTTTTTCTAAGGGATGTTTAAAAAGGTTTGTTTGTTGGCTGTTCTTGCACTTCCCTCATTGCTCCCAAAATTCGGTTTTAAGCGTTCCCTTTTGGAACGCCGTGGGAGCAAAATTGGCAGAATCACAATTGGCTAAAAAAAAAGATTTAGGTAGGTTTTCTTTGTTATATTTGCAAATTCAGTCGGCTTTAAACAAAAAAAGGGAGAGGGAAGGACAGCCAACCCCGGGTTCCCCAGTTGCTACCCCTAAGTCTTCTCCTAAGCCCGTGTCCCCTAAACCGGGCATCCTGAAGAGAGCAAACCGCGACGCTGCGCAGGGTTGCTATTGACTCCCTGGCTCTCCTCGGGATTCCCGGTCCCCCCGCCCAGACAGTCCTGGCCAGACTGCCCGGGACTCGCCCCGTTCCCCGACTTCCCCAGTTCTAAGACCCCAAGTTCGTTTTAGCCTAACGGAAGATTCAGAAAATGGCTTAACTACCCAAGGAGGACAAGATGGCGGGCGTCGCATGGCAGAGACCCCCTCTTGCCCTCCCTCTCCTTCCCCATCCCGAAACCCTTTCCTCCCACTTTCTAACCCCTCCCATCCCAACTCCTCCCCTACCCTGATCCCTCCTACTCCCAAGTTGGGTCCGCCCTTGCTACTCCTCCCACCCCACTTCGGTGTACGCCCCCTTGCTCCGCCCCGGGGGGTTGTCGTAGGTCCGTGTCTGGTCGCCACCCACTTCCCGCTTCCGGTTCCCACGCCCCTACCTCCGGTTCCCACGGTTGGCCCTCAGGTTCCCATGGTGAGTGGCCGGAGGGGGGGGGGCCTGAGGACCGGAACCCGGAACTGGACCCCATCCCTTCAGTCACTCCGGTTATTTATCAGAGGTCCCGGAGAGGGGGAATGACCCATGCCAGTTGGGAACCCCTCTCCCATCAAACAATTAAGGAGCTCTGCAAAGCGCAGAAGGAGTTTGGGAGGGAGAGCGAATATTTTCGCAGCCTTTTACAGGCAAATCTCTCCGGAGCGGTAATGATGCCTTTTGATCTGCGTCAACTTTTCTCATGCTTACTTTCCTCGGCAGAGTTTCTGCTCTGGAAATCGGCATGGGAAAGGGAGCTCCGCCAACTCCTTCCAGTGCTATTGCAGGGATCCGATACGGCTGTTGATGCCGATAATCAGGCATTGACAATGGACCATCTGAGCGGCGAGGGGGAATGGGCACTGGCGCTGAAGCAGGCTCAGGGTCTGCCCTTAGAGGTGCTGCAGCGGGTCAAGGAACTGGCCGGTAAGGCATTCCTTGGCCTGAGGCCGGACGCACCTGTGGAGAGCTACTCGCGGGTCCGACAGCAGCCCACGGAATCATTCCTCAGATTTGTCGAGAGACTAACCCGAGCCGTAGAGTTGCAGGTCAGGCAGCCGGCGGCCAGAGAGGAGGTCATCGTGGAGATGGTAATGGCCAATGCGAATCCCCAATGTAAAGCAGCCATCCTGAGCCTCTCTCTGGACCCTCCGCGAACAACAAGCCATGCTAGAAGTCTGCGCTGCGAAAGCGCCGCACCTGCAACCTGCCGGCTCAGACAAGCAACGACCCCGAGGAATGGCTTCTGTGGGAGCAGCTACACCACGCCCTGCTGCGGACCAGAGGAGAACCACAGGCCAAGGTGTCCGACCTCCATCGAAGAACGCCCGGAGGCAGCCACAACAGCAGACCCGGAACACCTGCTTCCTCTGCAGCCAGCCTGGACACTGGACCAAAGACTGCCCGCTCAAGCGGGAATTCCAACAGTTTAAGAAGGAGCAGGGGTTGGGGGGACTCGTAAACGAGTCTCAAAAAAACTGAGTGGGGAGCGCGCGCCCACCCCGCGTGAAGATAAAAAAGGGACGGGACACGAGGGGGAGGAGGGGCTGGGAAGGGCAGGGTGTGATAAAACAGATCTACCGGATGTGACAATTCAGCCTGACTTGACTTCTTTCTCCGACAACTCTTTCAGATTGCAGCTGTTGACACCACTCCTCCTGAAGGACAGCGAGTGGCATGCCGCACCGGTGAGCACCGGTGGTGAGCTGGGGGTGAGAGACCAGAGCCCAGACAGGTATGTCATCGTCGGAGATGTTAACTGCACACCACCAGAGATCGAAGTTGCTCCGGGGCTAATGACATCTAGTCCCGAAGGACCCGTTCTCTGGCTGCGCTGTGTCCGTCCACCTCTGTTTCTGCCCAGAGGGCAGATGGTCGCCCAGGCTATCCCTGCAGGAGGGCCACACCCAACAGTGTGTGCCACCCATGTAATAGGAACAGGGAAGCCGAGGGTGGACTGCAAAATCAACAGAGGGGAAGAAGTCCTTCACCTCAAGGGGCTTCTGGACACAGGGGCGGATGTGACGATCATTCCCACATGGGAATGGCCGGCACATTGGGAACTGCAGAACGTGGCAGGGCACGTACAAGGTGTTGGGGGCATCCAATTGGCAAAACAATCTAGAAGCATCGAACAAATTAAGGGGCCGAGCGGACAATTGGCCAATATACGTCTGTTCGTACTTGATTACAAGGAACCCCTCTTGGGGAGAGATCTCATGCAGCAGTGGGGAGTCACTATTGAGATTCCTGACCCCCCACAGAATTTTTGCGCAGCGGTCACTGAGGAGCGCCCTACCCAGAAATTTGACTTGGAAAACGGACTGCCCAGTTTGGGTAGAACAGTGGCCGCTCTATGGCGAGAAATTGGAGGCGCTCGAGAAGCTCGTGGAGGAGCAGCTTAAGAAGGGGAATATAGTGAAGACCAACAGCCCTTGGAATTCCCCTGTCTTTGTAATTAAAAAACCTAACAAAGACAAATGGCGGCTCCTCCAGGACCTTCGCCAAATTAATAATGAGATTGAGGACATGGGCTCTCTCCAACCAGGGATGCTGTCCCCGACGATGCTTCCCCAAAATTGGAATTTGGCTGTAATTGATACTAAGGATTGTTTCTTCCAAATTCCTCTACACCCTGACGACGCCCCACGTTTTGCCTTCTCAGTTCCGGTCATCAACCGAGGAGCCCCAAGAAAGAGATACCATTGGAAGGTGCTGCCACAGGGCATGAAGAACAGCCCGACCATCTGCCAGTGGTATGTCTCTTCCTTGCTTGCCCCAGTATGTGCAGCCACAAAGGAGGCCATCATCCTTCATTACATGGATGATGTTCTCGTGTGTGCCCCCGATGATGACATGCTGGCGAATGTGCTTGACCTGACAATCGGAGCATTGGTTGCTGCAGGGTTCGAGCTCCAGCAAGATAAAATTCAAAGGATGCCACCTTGGAAATACCTGGGCCTTGAAATTACCAAGCGGACCATTGTGCCACAAAACTTGGCAATCCAAACAAATATAAAGACATTGGTGGATGTCCACAAACTGTGTGGATCTTTAAACTGGGTAAGGCCGTGGCTGGGTCTGTCTAATCAAGACCTAGCCCCCCTTTTCGATTTGTTGAAAGGGGGAGAGGAGCTTAGTTCTCCCCGGACACTTACCCCAGAGGCACAGACAGCCTTGGAGAAGGTGCAACACCTGATGTCCACCAGGCAGGCAAGCAGGTACAGGCCTGACTTGCCGTTTAGATTCATCATCCTGGGCAATCTGCCACACCTACACGGGGTCGTCTTCCAATGGGAAGACAACAGGAAGAGCAAGAAGGACCAGGACCGGAGGGATCCTCTCTTGATAATTGAGTGGGTTTTCCTCAGTCACAACAGGTCCAAGAGGATGACACGGCCACAAGAGCTGATGGCTGAACTGATCCAGAAAGCTAGAGTCCGGATCAGAGAGTTACCGGGACGTGACTTTGACTGCATCCACGTACCAATCAGGATGCAGACGGGCCAAATTACTAAAGCAATGTTGGAGAGCCTGCTTCAGGATTGTGAAGCCTTGCAATTTGCTCTGGAGGGTTACACGGGCCAAATTTCTTTACATAGGCCGGCCCACAAAATTTTTAATTCGGAAATTCAATTTGAGTTGAGTACAAAGAGTGTTCGGAGTAAGGAACCATTAAAGGCCTTGACCGTTTTCACTGACGCGTCTGGGGCTTCTCAGAAGTCTGTTATGACTTGGAAAAACCCCCAAACTCAGCGGTGGGAGGCGGATATTAAAGAGGTGGAAGGATCATCTCAAGTCGCTGAGTTAGACGCAGTCGTCAGGGCTTTTGAAAGGTTTCCCAAACCCCTAAATTTAGTAACCTACTCCGCATATGTTGCAGGAGTAGTCTCCAGAGCCGAGTATGCCATCTTGCAAGAGGTCTCCAACACAGCTTTATATGAGTTGCTCTCAAAATTGGTCAATCTAGTCTCCCACCGAGAGCAACCCTATTACGTGATGCACGTCAGGTCACACACGGACCTGCCCGGGTTCATTGCAGAGGGCAACAGGCGGGCAGATGCCCTCGCTGCGCCAGCCGTGATGGCCCCGCTCCCGGATATATTTGAGCAGGCCAAAATCAGCCATCGGCAGTTTCATCAAAACGCCCCTGCCCTGGTCCAGCAGTTCAACCTGAAGCATGACCAGGCCAGAGCGATTGTGGCCGCGTGTCCAGAATGTCATCAGTTAGCTCTTCCCGCCATTGGCACCGGCATTAATCCCCGTGGACTCAACAGTTGCGAGGTGTGGCAGATGGACGTGACGCATGTCGCTTCACTCGGCAGGATGAAGTATGTACATGTGTCAGTGGACACCTTCTCCGGAGCCGTCTTTACTTCTGCCCACGCAGGGGAAAAGGTTAGCGATGTCAGAAGGCACTTAGTGCAGGCATTTGCTACCCTGGGCATCCCCAAGGTCATAAAAACAGACAGTGGCCCTGCGTATTGTTCTAAGGAGTTCAGGAGCTTCCTGCAGCAATGGGGAATAGAACATAAAACGGGCATCCCCTATTCCCCAACAGGCCAAGCCATCGTGGAAAGGGCTCATCAAAACATCAAAAGGATGTTACAGCGTCAAAGGTCCCCAGAAAAACTAGACTCCCCGGTTGTCAGGCTCTCAAGGGCACTGTTCACGTTGAATTTCCTTAACTGTGCCTTTGAGAACCTGAACCCACCGATTGTGCGGCACTTTGGAGGGTCTCGGCAGCTGCAAATGAAAGAAAAGCCTCCGGTGTGGATTAAAGACCCGGAGACTCGGGAGATACAGGGCCCCCATGAGTTAATCACGTGGGGGAAGGGATATGCTTGCATATCCACCCCCGAGGGCCCTAGGTGGATCCCATCGAGATGGGTGAAACCGTGTGTCTCCCATCCCGCCGGAAAGGGAAGTCAAGCAACCCCTAAGACCGGGATAGGCTGACCCCATGCCCTCTGGACCCCAACTTTACCCCAGTTAGGCCCTTGTTTTAATAATGTTCTCTCTAAGTTTGTTTTAGTTGGAGACACCGGAGATGGATCCTGCACCATCGGTCCGAACCATCACCAGAAGCCTGCATCTGATCATCATCTTGCAGCTGCTTCCCTGGCCTGTGTCACTGTGGATCGTTCCCCAGCCGGCAACAAACGTATGGTCGGTCCTGGCACAAACCATGGGCCAGAACCACATATGTTTGTCCACAGCCGCGGCCCAAAACCCGATGGCTACATGTCTGGTAGGGATCCCTCTTGGGCGAGAGGAGCTTACATCTCTCCTTGAAAAGCTCAAAGCCACGCAGGCTCTGACGACGCCCGCAAGTAAGGCTACTGTCGCTAAGCCACCTGTCAACCTGCACCGTCCCCGGGTACCCTATCGGAGACGGCCTCCTTTCAGCTGGCACCGCAGGGGGAAACGCAACACCGATAACCCCCTGGAAAAGTGGCTGCCCCTGCTCCCAAAGACTACTAGTGAGCCCCAAGAGCTGGATCTCTTGGGATCCTATCCGGCTCACTACTGTGTCCAGTTTCAATTCGGGTTGTCCCCGGATCGGGAGGCTTTTAAAAACATAGCCCCAAACCGTCGTGACTATGGGGCAGACAAATGGTGCCTGGCCGTCAGCGGGGTGACCACCGACAACCCACATAGGTCACACCCAAAAGGGTTACCCCGAAGACTGTTCTTCATCTGCGGTGACAGGGCGTGGGCAGGCATCCCTTCTTGCCTGTTAGGAGGCCCTTGTACCATTGGCCGCTTGACACTGTTGATGCCCAACCAAACTCTAGTGCATGATTGGGAAAGGAAAAGAAACAGGACTTCAGAATAGGCAATTCGAAAATGTGAACTTTCAAATCTGGACCAAAATTGTGACTCGGAAGTTGTTCATTGGGCCAGACCAAAAGGGGTTGCAATCACCACATTATTGCCGTGGGTGGCTGCAGCCAAAGTGTTAGGGGAATTAGGTCATTTGGAATGTTGGGTCGTCAAACAAGCGAACCTTACTTCAAGTGCCCTGAGTGACCTCCTAAAAGACGAACAAGACAGACAAGCCACCTTACAAAACAGGGCCGCTATCGACTTCCTACTCCTCCTCCATGACCACCGGTGTGAGGAGTTCGAAGGGCTGTGCTGCCTAAACTTGTCATCTAGAGCGGAGAACATCCACAAGACTCTCGACAAGATGCAGGCCATGGTATCGCAGATCCAACGCGAGACGGGTGATTGGCTCGGCAGCATCCTCAACGGATGGGGACTATCAGGATGGGCAGTGTCTATTCTCCGGACCGGACTGCTTTTGTTTTTCGTCCTTTTGGTTACCCTGATTATGTTCGGACTTCTCAGAAGACTGCTGTTTAAATTGATTGTGAGCTCCCCCTCCCCCGTGGACATTGGCCAGGCCGAAGCTCTCCTGGAATCAGAGCACGAGCCCATGGCCCCAGAGTCGCAGTGGTTTGGGGACTTGCAGACTCTGAATATTGTCCCCAACCCAAATTTGAGTCATCATAAAAAACAAAAAAGGGGGAGATCTGGGAGTGTGTTTTGCTTTGGTTCAGTCCGGGTCTCCCCTTGAGTTTTGTACCTTTGTATCTACCCAGTTTGTATCCTCCCAATTTTCTGCCAATTACCCCATTTCCCACCTTTGTCCCCTCCCTGGCCCTTGCCAATCATGCTGGCACCCCTCCCAGGCTTCTAGAAAGTTCTGGCAGGAGCATTGTGTGATTGGCTAGGGGAAAAAAGATCCCTCCCTTCCTCTCCCATGGTTGGTTCCCTGATACGCCTTTCAACCTGTTCACCACACCCTTCCCTTCTCCGATTGGTTCCCTCCCATGTTACCACCCACCCATAAATCCTCCTACAGATGCCTTCGGAGCACGCTCCGAACTGGGCATCTCTGGGAGGTGGGACCTCATGTCCGAGGCTCAATAAACTTCCCAGATTTAACCCAGTTCTGAGTCTGCCTCCTCCTTCCACCGCTTGCCTCCATCCCAGCGGTCCTGTGGAAGGACCCACGAGCCAGACCTCTGGTCTCCCGGAGTCCGGAGGCTGGCCCCCGCAGCCGACTGCGTCCGGAGCTGACCGGGCTGAGTGGGATCCACTCCAAGGGGACGCAGAGGCAGAGGGTAGCACTCAAAAGAGTTGTGGCCAACAGCTCAACATCCAAGTGACAAGTGGTGTCTGGAGGGGTCAGTACTGGGACCTGAATTGTTTGTCATCTTTGTCAGCAACATCACCAGTGGGATCAAGTGCACCCTTATCAAATTTGCTGAAGACACCAAGCTGTGTGGTACAGTCTACACGCTGGAGGGAAATGATGCCATCCAGAGGGACCTGGACAGGCTTAAGAGGTGGATCTGTGAGAAACTCATGAAGCTCAAGAAGGACAAGTGCAAGCTGCTGTACTTGGATTGAGGCAATCTCAAGCACAAATACAGACATTGGGCAGATAATCAGTTGAAGTGCACCCAGAGAAGGACTTGGGGGTGTTGGTGGATGATCAGCAGATCGACATGACTCAGTAATGTGTGTTTGCAGCCCAGAAAACCAGTAACATCCTGGGCTGCATCAAAAGCAGCACAGCCAGCAAGTCTGGGAAGGTGATACTGCCTCTCTAGTCCACTCTCACAAGGCTGCACCTGGAATACTGCATCCAAAGCTTTGGCCCCCAGCAGAGACATGACAGATGTGACCTGTTGGAACAAGCCCAGAGGAAGGCCGCTAAGCTGCAAGGTCAGGTTGAAAGAGTTGGAGTTGTTCCACCTGGAAAAGAGAAGGCTCTGGGGCAACCTTACAGCAGCCTTTCGGTACCTGAAGAGGACCTACAAGAAGGCTGGAGAAAGGCTTTTTACCAAGGCAAGTAGCAACAGGATGTGAGGGAGTGGCTTCCAAGTAGAACCGGGTAAGTTTAGATTAGGTATCAGGAAGAAATTCTTTACTATGCAGGCGGTGAGGCACTGCCAATAGGCTGCTCAGAAAAGCTGTAGATGCTCTATCTTTTTGGAAGTGTTCAAGGCCAGGCTGTAGGATGCTTTGAGCATCCTGGTCTGGTGGCAGGTGTCACTGTCCATGGCCGGTGGGCTGGAACAAGATAATCCTTAAGGTCCCTTCAAATTCTGTGACTTTTAAGATCCATGTGGCCTTATACCATAAAAATCCTGCTATGCCAAAAAACCTCTCATTAAACCTCTAAACTAACTAAACTGAACTCAAGGTTTTAGCCTCAGCCCAGTTCTCTTCAGCATCTTCATTAATGACTTGGATGCAGGACTCAAAGGGATACTAAGTAAGTTTGCCAAGGACACTAAATTGGGAGATGTTCATCCCCTTGAGGATTGAGAGACATCTTGACAAATTAGAGAGGCGGGTGATCACCAACCCCATAAAGTTTAACAAGGGCAAGTGCCAACTTCTGCACCTGGAGCAACTCTGGACATGTGTACAGACTGAGGAACAAGAGGCTGGAGAGCAGCATTACGGAAAGGGACCTGGGGGCCCTGGTCCAAAGGAAGTTGAATATGAGTCAGCAGTGCCCTGGCACCCAGGATGGCCAACCCTGTCCTGGGGTGCATCAGGCACAGCATCGCCAGCCAGGAAAGGAAGGGGATTGTCCCACTCTGCTCTGCACTGGAGTAGCCTCACCTTGAGTGCTGTGCGCAGTTTTGGGTGCCACAATATTAAAAAAAGACATGAAGCTATTGGAGAGCATCCAAAAGAGAGCCACAAGGAAGGTGAAGGGGTCTAGAAGGGAAGCCTAATAAGGAGTGGCTGAAGTCATTTGGTCTGTTCCGCCTGGGGGAGACCTCACTGCAGTCTGCAGCTTCCTCATGAGGGGAAGCAGAGGGGAAGGTACCAACCTCTTCACTCTCATGCCCAATGACAGATCTTGAGTAAATGGCATGAAGTCAGGGGAGGCTTAGGATGGATATCAGGAAAAGGTTTTTCACCCAGAGAGTGGCTGGGCACTGTAACAGGCTCTGCAGGGAATGGTCACAGCACCAAGTCTGTCCAGTTCAAGAAGCATTTGGACAACTCTTTCATGCACATGGTGTGATTCTTGGGGATGGTCCTGTGGAGGGCCAGGGGTTGGACATGATGATCCTGATGGATCCCTTCCAGCTCAGCATATTCTAGAATTCTGTGATTTAGTTTTATCAGCATTTTCTTTTAGTAGCTTTTAAAAAACAAGTTACCAACTTAAATAAAACCAAAACAACAGTTTTCCTAACTTATGTCTACAGTATTCATCTACAGCTTTTCCGACTACTCTAGTATTATTCTGTACAGCGAAGGCTTCAAAGACGGATAGTAAGGGCTTTCCCCCTTCCTGTATGTGGTGGTGCGTTCCCCCCGACTCCTTTCCAGGCTGCAGTGGGATCTGAGAAAACACTTATCAGGCCTCATCCTTGAAACCACCACCTGGGCTCAGCTCTTTTTGAGCTTATCAAAAAACAGTCACCTCTTAGGAACTCCTAACAAGCTTCTGTTTTTCTCGTGACCAGCCCTGGAAAATTCCTCTCTAGCCTAAATGGCATAACATTCCCATTCTCACACTTTGAAAGAAAGGGTTGACCCAAACTGTGGACAGGATCAAACACTGTTATGACTAAAGCCCACTCTCTTGTGACCCTATAAACACTGGTCCAAAATGGGGCCCATTGAGCTCTCCTGGACCGCATAGGGCCTGAAACCAGAAATCAATTTTTTGAGCGATCTCAAGCATACTCATTCAGGATGTCACATGTATAATAAAATATCACTTTAGAGAACTAGGCCTTAAAAGTCCTGAAAATTATCATCTCCTTCTGTTGTTTACTTGATGGTAGGCTAAATTTAGTACAGCTAAAGCAAATTTTTCCAAGTCTTATATTTTCTATTTATCATTTATCTAGACTTTATATTTTTATTTTTAAAATACACTGCCTAAAATTATTCCGTGTAAGCATGCTTTCATTGTATCTTTCAAATTACTAATGGAACTTTAATGAAAACTAACCCAAGGACATAATAAGCATAGTTTATCAGAACTCAGGAGATCATGTAACAAGTCATTACCTATAAGCACCTTCTACAGCTCAAGAAACTAATCTTCCTAAAAAAAATTACCTCTGAGTGCACAACTACAATTTTTTATTTATATTTACAGCTTCCATATGTATAGGTTAAATTAAGACATGTTTCCATCTGAAGAAGTTTAGCTGACTGAGGAAAACAATGTCCTTTCTGATACAACTGTCACAATACTTCACTGTATTTTAGAAAAAAACTTCTAAGATATTAAAGATTTTGCCTTCAGTTACAGATCCTTATGGAGCAAAAATATAGTGTTTTTTTTTTTTAAATGCAATGAATAAATGATGAAGTAACAACAAATTTCCAGACAGACAATCAGGTATACACAAGCACCTATAAACTCACCTCATTTTACAAGTATACCTCAACACCTGCATGATCAACACAGACAAATTAACGCAATGACCTTCAACAAGAAGAATGTCTCCATTTTGCCTTCACAAGTTTTAATAGCAGTGATAGAATGGACACCTCTCAACCCTCAGGCAATCAGCAGTAAAATGTGCCTTGTTACTCCTAATAAGCAAAACAATCCAAGAGGGGGACAATTCACTATAGCCTTTAACATCTGTTTCCTACAATGCACTAAAAGATCACCAGTTCTATTGAGCTTACACTAGCATCAAGTAAAGTGAGAAATCCCCTTTAAATAGTTATAGACAAATTTTCATCATTCCAACCCATTAGTGGCAGATACTTCTGTTTAAACTGTTCTGTGAAAATCATCCTTTGGCTGAAAATTCTGTAAATAATCAGACATACCATGCTTCAGTAAAACTTGTGACTATTTAATTGTCCACAGCTCCACAACCTTTCGACTTGCACCTTCATTTAACTATCAGGAATAGAAGTCACTGGAGTGAAAGCAACATAAAAAACCACATCTATAATCAGCAAATTTTTAACAGGTCTCAACTCAGGAACTTGCTTAACATCTGTAATACTTGTATGTACACGATACACTGAGCAGTCTTTGCAACAGCACTGGAAGTACAGATGTACATAATCATGTCATCATCCCCCTCTCCTACCAAACAAACGAACCAAAGACCAACTGGTCTTCCTACCTGTGGAATTTAAAAAATTCACAAAGAAGGATAAAGGGAATGCCTTCACTTTCAACAGAAGAAAAGTGTACTTTAATCATGCTTTATCTATTTTTCATTCTATTTTTTCCATATAAAAGGCATTAGTGAAACTAATGGAACATTCAGCCCAGTATTGTTGTGTGGGAATTAACCCAGCTCTGTCCAGAGGTTTCAAAAGCTCTCAATCTTCTCGTAAAGAACAGTTGCACCTGCAAAAGATGATCATCTTGGCTGGCCCAGCTCAATAGTTCACAGACCAAGGCTTCTCCATTGTCTGAGCCTTTGAATCAACTGGAAAGAGATTGGGAACCTCTGATCAAAACCTTCTTTGAAGTTATATGGGTTGATTACAGGTAAGCAGCAGTGATAACACTACACAGTCCCTAAGCCAGACATCAGCTGTTGATTGCAATTAAAAATAGGCATAGGATTTTGCCTGAAAAGGAACCGCTAGTTATCAACATGCACAGGTGGGAAAAAAAAAAAACAAACAAAAACCATTGACAAAACCAGTGATAAATTAAAGAAAAATGAGATTCATGAAGCAAAAGAAAGTAGAAAATGGCATACACATGCCATATCCAGAGTGCAGAAACAAAATAAAAAAAGCTCAATTAACTCCAGTTTTTAAGTTTATTCTCACACTAAATACAATTAGGTTTCTGAAATTCACATGAACTTTCAGCATAAAGGAAAACTGTAGGACTGCCACTTTAAGCATTCATAAATAAATAACCCATAAAACAAAAGAAAGTTAAGTTCTCCAGAAATTCATTTCAGAAAACCTTGCAGGCTTAGTGTGGCTTTTTACAGCTTATCAACAGTGAAGCTGCACAAAAGTAGAGCGTTTTACTAAAATTAAACTGATTAAAATGTAATAGTTTCTTATTTGATCTGCTTCACACATAGGCAATATTACAATCACATTAAATATTTGGATAAGGACTCACTGACATTTTGATATATGTTTGCCCTTTGAAGAATTTCTTGCTTCTCTCTTGGTTCAAAAAATAAATTCCAAAAATTGAGCACAAAAATGCAAAAAAAATTTCTTCAGTCTGGTATTAAAAACTGTTGGCTGTTCTACTGATTAGGAATCAAGCTAATGAAAGAATAAGAGAACTGACTCACGCCAAATGAGCTTACAAGATCTTCCTTAAAAAAAACCCAACCAACCAAACAAAAAAACCCAACAAACAAAATAGGCTTGTCAACACAAACTTAAAGTTCCACACTAATTCATGCTGTGGTTCTTATATAAAAAAAAAATTCTAGTCTATTTTCTTTCTAATGGCTAAGAACAAATGTATGTTTTCCTATGCATACAGATGGCAGAGCAAAACTAATTTTGAAAATAAAAAAATTTGCCCACTACTGCAACATTATCCACACCTTAGTATGAGAACAACAAAGAAACATATAGTGCATTTTAAAAGACTTTTCTTATAGCTCTTCTCTACTCTTGTCTCAAGCAGCATAGATAAGTACAACCTCTTTTATTCTTGAATGATTTGCCTATGCTAACAGAAGACAGTGTTCAATATCAGTATTATTCCGTCATTCTACTATGGAATCATCATCAGCTACCAAAGTTTAGCCAAACAGCTTTAAAAACAGTGACAAAGTTTACAATATACTTAGTAACATTAAGATATTACTTCTTTTCACTACATAGCTAAAATTCTTGCTACGGCTTTGCACAATATACCACAACTCTGAAATACAGTGATTTCTTTTCAAAGCATTCTCTTACAGGCAATGCAAAAATACTTGCTGATTTAACCTTGTGTGTTGTAGTGATTTGGTTCAAAATATCCATTACTTACTTATTCTCCTTCTGTGAGATAAGAATTAGGAGAAAGCAAAGCAGGCACAGAACTTAAAAGAATATAAAGAAGTTTATTAACATACCTAAAAGAAAGAAAAAAGTCAGACTAAACCTTCAGAACTCTTCTCTTCCCCCCATCTTTCTCCCTTCTCCCACTGACAACATAAAAAGACAACCCTTGAGACATCTCCACAAGAAACAGTTCTGTCATGGCTTCAATGTCACAGCAAGACAGCCGCCCAGGTTGGTTCTCTGCTCACAGGTGAAAGTCCCTTCCTTCGACTTACAGCTTTCCCCACAACTGCTTTTGAGGGTCCAATCTTGAGCTACTGGGGTACCATTTTAAGGTTGAGCTGTTCAGAAGCAAAGGTTCTCTTCACCTATGTCTGGGAGCATCTTCATCTCTAGGAACAGAGGTCTTCTTCTTCCCTGGGAGCAAGGGTCTTCATCACTTTCATCTCTCTCTGTTCATGCTTCTCATCAAATCACAGCTACTTCAACATTTGCTGGTTTCAGCACAGATACTTTTGCTCACAATTGCAGTTTGAACACTCCACCCCCCATTGCTTTTATGAAATTACAACAGGTACTCTAATGTATCATAGTCCATCACCATAGCTTTACAGCAGAATTTCAGCTTCTAAGCTTGAAGCATCTCCTCCTTCTCCTCTCTTGGGGTTTCAGGTTTTTCTTCTTCACTGACTTTGGTGTCTTTATGGTGTTTTTTTCACGTGCCTTCACCTTTCCCTTTCTTTTGACTTGGGAGAGGATTGATGTCTGCAGGCTTCATCTGTTCTGGAGGAATCTTAAAACACTAAAAGGATTAATCTCACCTGGGCCCTGCAGCTGGAATTCCCTTATCGCTGTTGGTCACCTGCTCTTTGCCGGGCAGCGGCCTGAGATGAATTTCGGCCGCACTGGGTGAGGGCCGGCCTGGCCTGGCTGTACCGCGGGGCCGCCCGCATGGAGCAGGGCTGTGGGAGGCTGGCCTGGCCTGCACTGAGGGGCTGCGCCAGGCGTCCAGTGAGCAGAAGCGGCTGAGATCTCAGCCAAGCCGCACCACGGCTGACCCGGCTGGGCTGTGCCGAGCAGGGCCCAGCCTGGCCCTGCTGGCCGCACCGCGGGTTCCCAGTTACCTGTCTGAAAGCTGGAAGCAAGAGAGGCTTTCCCGGGCTTTGTTCATTCTTAAATGTAGATCACAGAGGCGTGTCAAGCTTCTTAAGTGGCTTTAAAAAGTTGCCAATATTCAGACTAGCCAGTTGGTTGGTTCTATTGGGTCTGGAGGAAGCTGTAAGCACCTCCTTGCAAAAGAATCACTTCTGTGACTGATGGAGCCCTCTTTAACTAAAGACCCTGCCACTGCAAACAACTTTGCATTTAACCACAGGGCAAGAACCTGCACAGACAGAACAGTAACAAGCTGTCACAAGCTTGTGTAATTGCCCGAAGTTGCACACTTTTGCATCATGGCAAATATGAACCAGGTTAGCTTCTCAGTTGATGATCACAGGGCTGGAACACATCTCTACAAAGTCAGGTTGAGAGGTGGGATTGTTCTGCCTGGAAAATAGAAGGCTTTGGGGAAACCTTACAGCAGCCTTTCAGTACCTGAAGAGGACCTACAAGAAGGCTAGAGAAAGACTTTTTACCAAGGCAAGTAGCAACAGGACATGATGGAGTGGCTTCCAAGTAAGAGAGAACAGGTTTAGATTAGACATTAGGAAAAAACTTTTTACTGTGTAGCTGGTAAGACACTGGAGCAAGCTGCCCAGAGAAGCTGTGGATGCCTCATCTCTGGAAGTGTTCAAGGCCAGGCTGTACGATGCTTTGAGCATCCTGGTCTGATGGAAGGTGTCCCTGTCCATGGCAGGAGAGTCAGAATTAAGTGTTCTTTAAGGTCCATTCCAAACCACAGAGTGGTTCTAGAACTTTCCTTCCTGGTAGGTAACTATCTTGCTCTCCCCCTGAATTAAATAAATAAATATATATGCACAAAAATAACAGCTGCCCAGGATATCACATCAGCACTGCACAATCACTACACTTGCTACCACCCTATGGTAAATGCAAGTGAACTTTAAGTTTCACAATGCAATTATTTTGTTCTTAGTCATGCTCTTACAGACAGAAGCGACCCAAATAATTTATTACAATTCTAAGCAAGTTTACTCAATTTGGTTTGAAAACATTCACAAGAGGTCTCTGGAAACCGTAGAGGAAAATATGTATTTAAAAAAGTAAGGAATTTCTCTGTTCTCTGCTCGTGTCTCCCCAAGGAATATACTTTGGCCAGCCTTCGTCAGAAGACTAAGTTTAATTTCTGTTCTGCTAGTCAAAGAAGCATTGCCACAAAGCCAAAAGGATCACTCCAACATTCTGGAAGAGCAAGCCTAGGGCAAACATACCTACCCCTGCTGTTAGAAGGTAATGGAGTGGTAAGTTACTGCACTTTTAAGTCTCCTAGACTGATTAATCATTGCAAATCAAACTCTGGGGTTTACAACCCTTGAGAAGCCTGGCTGATCTAAGCATCAGTTTAAGTGCACAACAACCACTTCTCAACAATCCAGGCTAGCAGTGCTGCTACACACACCTTCAAACATTGAGGGAATGTAAGTCACATACAGTTTTTAGGGGCAGGGGGATGATCTCCATTTGATGGACCACTTGCAAACTTTTTAGTCTGTGCATCGTAAGTACCAAATTACTCTTTTTTTGAGTACCCTGTTTTTGAGTACCCTGAGAAGATGCCAATGTTGAAGAATGGTTAGAGGATCAGGGACATGGATCATTGATAGAGCTGTAGGGTACAGATCAATAAAAGAGCTGTACAAGCAAATGCCTGCATGAGAAAAGCCTGCATGAGAAACAAGCCTGAGAACCAAAAGGGAGTTTTAAGGAGGTACAGTGCTGTGCTGATAAGATGTACTGACCATGAGAGGGGAGGAAGAACTTTGATTTCTCAAGTTAAAACATAAATAGTAGAAGCTTGCCAATGCAGTCTTTTATCTAACCCAATTATGTAGAAACAAGAATGCGCTCTCATAAGTTTTAACCAATCAAGAACTGACAAGCATGTATACTCATACTATATAACTGCCTCTGTATTACCAATAAACGAAGTTTGCTTTATCAATCACACTGATTGTCTGCATGTCTTCCCCTCACCGAAGTCAGCAAGATGCCACTGCAACACTAAATTAAACCTAGGCATAATAAATTCTCCTAAACCAAATGTATGAATTTGTGACACCAAACAGTTTTACAAGACCAATTTTGCAGATATACCTGAAATTTTTTTCTCTCTAATGCAGCATGCCTCTACAACTTTATGAGTAAAGGTCCACAGTAAAGGAGATATCTTGTTCCTGCATTCAGAGGTTCACACTTTAGCAATTATTCTTATTATGTACAGTTTCTCCAGCTGTTTTAAAACTTTACTCTTGACATATCTTCAAGACAAGCTGTGATAGGTCCCCAGTTTGGAGTAGAGGGCCATAATACACTAAAAACTGTGTGTGTGAGAGTAAGCCAAGTAATCAATGTATCAATACTTTATACTTGTGCAACACAGCAACCATCCACCAATTTTAAATTTAAACAAAGCACATAAACATTCGAAGTTCTTATTAAAACAAGCTGTTATTCACAGCATTGATTAGAAAGTCAAAATTTAATTGTTATGAACCCCAGCCTAAGTATCCAGTGAGGATATTGACAAATAATTAGTAATTCAGCACTTGGAGAAAAAAAAAAAAAAAAAAAAAAAAAGCAGGACCAGGAAACACTGGAAAAAGATGACGTTAGAAAATATTTACCTACATTACAGCTTTCTATACAACCAAAACTATTACAAGATTTGCTACAAGATCTTTTATTCATAAATTTGAGACACATGCATCTAAACTTCTCCCATAACCAACATCACAGTAGTTACAATCATAACAGACAGTTTTTAATGAATCAGATGTTAACTTGGGTTTCCACTGAACATAAACACTGACTGCCTCTATTCTAATAAAAACGTAGCTCTCTTTCTTAAATCATCTGACAGTAGGAAGAATAATTAGAGCGAAATTATTTATAAACTGTGGCCCCTTCTACTCAGAAGAAAATGGATTAATTCTTTAGGGATTACTACAATGAAGGAGCAAACAATTCTGTTTTTTCCAAACTGAAGCATGATCACATTGATCGAGAGATACTAAACTCATATTCCAAACATAGGAAAATTTCTCACTACACACCTGGTTTTAAAAAAAGCTTATAGACATAGTTACACAATTCAAATCAATAGCATTTTTCATCCTATCTTTGCAATGATCGGGGGAAAAAACCCCAAAAAAACAGAACTGAAAAAAGGATTCAGGGAAAATGATCTGTTGGCTTTAATGTACAGTTCAAAAAAGCTGAGTAGTCAGTCCTAAACCGAATTTGTCTTACCTATTTTCTTCACATTCAGCCATTTTAACTTGTATTAAATCAGTTCTCAAATGCATTCACATAAGTGTTTACAGTGAAAACATAAAGCACTCAAATGAAAACACTTGCTGTTAAGAATGGCAGGTCTCTTGCTATAGCTACTAACTAAAAATGAGATCTTAAGTTTTTCCAGATCAACTGCAGAATATTCACTCACTGTTAAAAATCTTTGCCTAAAGAGATTATCACATTTAAATGGTAAATAGCTACAACAGATGTCAAAGTTGCAATCTGCATAACAGCAAGTCACTGAAAACAAAATTCAGCATTGTATTATGTAACCTCTAACTGCAGGTAACTACACTGGTTTCTCTAACTCTGGAGGGTCAGTGAAAGAACAAACACTATTACTTTAAAAGAAGAGAAATCAGCTGTAGAAAACTTACATCAGATATTTGCAATATTAATTTAAATACTGCAGTCAACACTGGATTCATCAGTAAAGACAATGGTAACTCACTAAACCACCAATCATACGTTCTTTTCTAAGATGAGAACCATCATAACTGTGACATAACATGGTATCTTCTTTGCTTGTGTACAGTTCTTTCACATTTTTGGTGAAAAAAACCAACACATCCTGCATATGTGTGTGTGCATGTGTTGGGAAGGAGTAAAACAGAGCGGAAAGTTAAACTGTGAAACCAGTAACTCTTCCTAAAAGCTGCAGAGACATCAGAACACACCGATCCTCATACCACTTGTATTTGTTAAAAACCACAGAAGAAAAATGCATAAAATATTAGCTCTGATTTTAGTATGCTATCTGCATTCTCATGAAACTAATTAGTAGATCTGAAGTATTTAAGAGGATGATAAACTATTTCAAGTTACTCTGGAAAGTTATTTACTGGACTGTGAAAAAATAAACTTTAAGACATCTGCATGTGTTTGAGTATAGCTGACTTAAAACACTACGTTGTCCTCATTCTCTAGTTGCAGAGAGGTAACAAAATGATGGCAAGAAGGGAAGTCAAGGCTTCCAGAATGACAATCACCTTGGAACTACTTGTTCCCTACCATACCATGGTTTGACCCACAGTAGACCTGCTTTCCTTTCTTCAACTTTGGTGGTAAATTGTATTCAAAAATGCTGCTCTGAAACTACTCCACTGTGCATGCTGCACAAATGCAAATGAAATGAGAAAGTAAATTAATTACGATAGAACTTGGAGGCAGAACTTACAGTAGCAGCAACAGGTAAATGTAGTCGGTTTTTTTGCTTTATAATCTCATTTTCTCTCCAGAAAGTTTTATATCTGATCTGAATTAGATTCATCAATAAACATGAAAGTGTATTTCCTGAGATTCTGCATCAACCTTGGGTATTGGTAATAACAACAACAATCCTTCCAGAAAACACACATCCCTCTTCCCTTTTGAAAATGCACATGCTTATTTGCAGAGAGGACTAAATTGTCTTGTGGTGCTTCAAACAAAGTTGAATCTACTCAGCTGGGCAGCAGAGAAGGGGAAAAATAGAAATTGAAGAAGGGAAAAAATGAGGTATCTTCCAGCCAACAGGATCTCAGGAAGAAGAATATCCTTCCCCATAAAATCAGGTGAGGCTTTCTAGAAGTCTGTCCTAGAGATAATCAAAGTAAACACAAGAACAACCACACCTCTGCATTTTTTGCTGACGCTAGCTTCATATTTCACCACCTCCACCCAAATATAAACTCTCCTAGAAATGTGATTAGAAGCTTAAGCACAAGCAAAAACTAGGATGTTTATTCACACCATCACTTTTCCTTCTTCAATTAAATTATACCTAGGAGCAAAAGAAAAAGCCTGCCTCAAATAAATCCATGTAAATTTGGTTCTTCAAGCCTCTAGCCTAAAACTATCTGCAATGCAATGCCTATTTCACTGCTGGTTAGAAATGTCACTGTCACCAAGGTTACAGCATTTGAAAATGTACTTTTCATCCACTATCAATACAGACATATGTCTCTAGTGGCATGAAGTAACATTAACCTGTCTCATCTCTTTCCACACAAGCCACAGGTGTGTAAACACAGGTATAACTGAAGGCAGGAGTGAAACTCCCCCCAGCTTGAACACGTAGGAAGGTCTGCTTGCCCTCTCATCTTCTGTCTGGCACCTAACAGTATGTATGCTTTACTGACAAAATGGAGGTGTAGAAAACAGAGATGTAATTCACCTGAGATGTACTCCTGCAGTGTAGGTAGGGATTAAAGGAGATTTCTGTGCTTATTCACTCCTCCCTTCAGCAGTAGGGAGAGATGACCCAGAGGCCAGCACTCTCCCTATCAACATAAAACTGTAAGAATATGCAACACCCTGTGGTTTCCAGGTATACCAAACCCTTAACCCTAAAAGCACTCAAGAACAGATTTCTATGAAGGCACATCAAAGTCAGAATCTAATGTTAAAGTGGTTTTGAAGACATACTTGTCAGAGTACAGATTTTGGCCTATCATATCTCACAAAATCTCAGCATCACAATATCTCATTTGCAGTTCCAATGACACCTAAACAACCAATTAATGGGTTTGTAGGCCATCTTTCACCATTAAGACAAAGAACTTCTGAAGGGGATTTCTGAAGAAAAAGGTAATTACATCCATTTAACAAAGGTCTCTGCAACTGGAACTTTTTGAGAAAGAAGGAATAAATTGATCTCTAACATGTTTGCCCCCATTCTAGTTTCACTGTAATGTTTATCTCGTTGTCTAAAACATATATGGTTATTAAACATGACAGGCAAGCAATTATCCAGAATCAGTCAACTCTTTTCCAAGTATAATTTTATGAGTTATACAAGCTCCATATTTGAAGCATTATTTTTACTAACTTTTATCATTCCTAGAAAATTGAAGAAAGATGGTCTAATCTGCAGACACTTTTAAGGGCACAATTAAAACCAGAAATAAGTCACAGATATGCAGCAGAACACACATAATACTTCTCAGTCCATGGCAGGTACTTAACCTTTGCTTACTAAAAGAACCCTAAGCACAACTGTGGACTTCAGCAAACATTATGTTTGTCAAGGTATCTAGAAAAGTGTATCAACAAAACTTTACAGATTTTTCACCAGGAAGCTAATCTAGAACATGGCTTTTCTCATGCTACTCAGCTCACAAAACATTAAACCTAGAAAGCTGAAAATTTCTCTATTCAAAAATTTCAACTGAAACCACAAGATAATATACTGGACTTGAGTTGTCTTGGTTCCGTATTCTAGTGAAGACTTCCATGTAGGAAACACAAATACTAAAATAGGAAAAACTGAAACAGTTCTGAAACAAATAATTACTTGATTTTAATAATTAGACAGACCAAAAGTCTGACATCTAATGACTCTTTCTGTCCTTATCCACCTAGGGTAAGAAATCATAATCTAGCAAAGTTCCCTTTTACATTTAAATTGGATTAAAAGAAGTTCATGGGAAAAGAAGTTGGGCAGTTGGGTTTTGCTTGATTGTTTTGTTTTTGTTTATGGTTTTTTTGAAGTCTATGGTGACATTTTACAGACCTTAGCATGATGGCACAGATCATCTAGGGCAGCTTACTAAATTACAAAGTAGTAACTAATTGATACAGTCCAATTTTGTTAAAAATACCATATGGAACAGAAGGCCTGAAGTTGGGCGCCCATTTAGTGTAAGTCAAGTATTTACTTGTTGGGGTTCAGGATTTCTTCCTTTTGTTTCTTCCTCTCCTGGAATTTTGTCCCATATGTTGCTAAGATACAATAACGACCGGGTACTTAAGAGAAACAAAAGAAGTTGCCCCGGGAAGGGTGTGGCTCGATACTCTCTTATGGGGGGGCGGGGGGAATCTCCTGGAACAGCGGAGATGCCTTGAGAACTGCGCTGGGGGAAAGAGTTGAGCGCAATGCTTTGCCACCTCTTGCTCTTCAGGCTTCTGAGGAGAACGGTCGGAGCTGCTGTTTCGAGGGGAGGAGTTCACTATCCCCGCCAGAGCCCAGCCTGGTCCCGCTTCTTCTGTCGTGGGGTGAGCTTCTGCCTGTGAGAGCAGCTACTGAACTGGGACCTTATTAACATCCTACTCGCTAAAAAAAGGACTTTCACCATCTGCTGGGGTGCCTCAGGGGAAAACCCCAGGATCCTCGAGCCCCCTACCCCTCCAAGGGAGCCTTTTCCTTGCCCTGCTGGGGAGCCAGGTTGCCCCTGCCCCACCCCTGCCGTTTTCTGCCGCTGCTTCATGGTTTCTTTGCTACACTGTACCCCCGCACATCCTGCCTGCTGGGGTGACCCTCGGTCGCAGCTATAGCTGCCGAGTTTCAGATACATCTCATCTACCACTCCAGGATGCTGCTCAGCCCTGCCTTCCCAGCTTGCTTCTCCTGAGGTTCCTGCTACAGCTCCTTTTGCTATCCAGAGGGGTGCACCAGGATCAGCTGCCCCTGGGGATTCATAAAGAAAGCCCCTTCTCCATCCGTTCCCGGCGGCTGCGCCCGCCATTGTGCACACGGAGAGAGACGGCCGGGCCCACGCCACAGCGCCCCCTGCAGCCGCGGGGCACTCATCACCCCCGCCCTGCCCGGAGCCAGCAGCGCCCCTGCCGGACGTGAGCATAACTGCACTGAAGGGGAAAGCGCCTCAAGAGCGGGAGGAGACTGACAGCGGGTTTTCTGTTCTTGTTTGTTGGTGCTTGTTTGCCTTGTTATACATACACACACTAGTAAAAACCTGCTGTTCCTTTTTTCCGTATCTTTGCCTGAAAGCCCCTTAATTTCAAAGTTATAATAATTTGGAGGAGAGGGGGTCATATTTTCCACTGCAAGGTAGGCTCCTGCCTTCCTTAGCAGACACCTGTCTTTCAAACTGAGACATTACCAAATCACTGAAATCCACAGAACTACTCTCCACAGCACCTACTCTCATCAGTATTTGTAGGTGCAGAACTTGAATACCGTATTGGAATATTCCACAATAGCACTAAAAAAATCACACAAAAAACCGCCAACCAACTGAAAAAAACCCCCAAACCCAACCCAATCAAAGAGCTAATCAAGTCTTAGGGATCTATAAGTCTTATCAAAAATACTATAAATACATAAAAACATTTCAAGAACATCTCAACCAAGGTGCAGTAACTGCAAAAATTAAAATATGATTAGGTAACAGTTACAACTAGTAGACACCACATGTAATCACAACTCTTTCTATACATTTCATTTTGTGGAACTCTTACAACAGTTAAGTTTCCAAGTCAGTCATTCCAGACCTCATGTAACATAGATTTACAGCAGTTTCACAACATACATTACAGGAAAGAAATAAAAAAATATAACCTGGATTTGTAGAACCATCCTCCACAACCTGAAAGCCAAATCCATTCACCTCCTGAATTCTGTATGTCATTAGCAAATTCACATTTTACTCAGTAACAGAAAGTTAACTTCAACCACCACATGGTGAAAGCAGTTAGACCAAATTAAATTATTTCACCATTGTTTGAAATGGATCAGTGACAAGGCCCCTTTGTCTCTAGAATCAACTGTTCATAGCTAAATACAAGCCAGGTAACTACACTGTTTTAAGGATCCCAATATGTATTCATGTCAGAGACGTAGTTGGAAGCAGTCTACACGCTCATAAGGCAAAGTCAGATTCCCTGTTCTTTTAAGGCAGGTGGCATGATGACATCTAGATAGCATCTGGACAGGCAGTGGGACACATCTTGATATACAGGAGATACTCATTAGGAGAACCAGTGTCAAGAAAGATCAGCATTCACCCTTCCATCATGAAATCACTGACCTCTGAAGAGCAGTAAGAGAAGGAACATGAGAAAAACAACAAACCAAAAAATTCTCTCACACTTGTCATGACTAACAAGCTGTCTAACCACACAACAGGAAACAACTTTCTGTAAGAGCATTCTCTCTTTTGGTTCAGCTTCAATGAACAGTTTTCAAAGATGGTTTTCTAAACCAGTTTGTTGAATTCGTTTTAGTCACCTATGAAAATATATTCTCATGCCATACCATCAAGAAGTCAAGTTTGATCTTTCTACTACCTGGTGAAAGAAAGAAAATGAGACAAGAAACAAAATGGAATGATGAGAAGTTTGCAGCCAAAGGGTTCATTCTTAGGAAACAAACAAAAAAAACGTTAAAAAAACTGTGTTTTGCTTCAGAAAGCAGAATCCTTCTAAAAATATTTCATTTGTCAAACATTAAGCAAATCATGCATTACATTAACACACAGCTCTTGCATCAGCCAGAGGTTTACAGATCTGAACATGTCAAAGAGCGCAGCCTGGCAACAAATCGCAAAGATCTGATCGCAAAGATACTGGCTAAGAGGATGAAAGAATGCTCAGACTGGGAGAATATAAAATACTGAAGAATAAGAATGTACTAAAAGTGTTTATTACCTTTAGGACTGTATCTTCCTTGGTAATTTCATAAATATTTAGAACTACACTGAGTCATGATTTACTTAAAGATGCATTGAAAAGCATGACTGATTAAAAAAAAATAGTTAATTTCTAACTTCTTACAGCAAGCTGATCACTGAGACTATATTTCTTGGACTCTTCTTTTTCCTCAGTTTCATTTGCCAAACAGTTTTTGAAAAGAGGTTTTACTAGTATCAGGTTTTAATGTTGACTCCGGCGAGGGAAGACATGCAGACAATCAGTGTGATTGATAATGCAAGCTTCAGTTTATTGAAATTCAGACTTCGCTTTTATACACTCAAATATGCCTACTTGTCACTTCTCTATTGACGCTGGGTAAAAAGCTGCATTTTGCACGTATTGCTAATGTTGCGATTTGGGAAATCAGGGTTCTTCCTCATCTCTCATGGCCAGTACATCTTGTCAGCACGTCCTGTTGTTTATCTATAACAGGATTGTCAAGAACACTGCGTTTGTGTCCTTGCCTTCTTTCTTTATTCTCATGATTTCTGTTCTCACGATTTCCTTTCTCTGCAGCTAGCAAGAGGCCTGCTGATTTCTGCAGTTAGCAAGAGGCCTGCTGATGTCAAGCTAAAAAGGTGTTTGCTTGTACAGCTCTTCCAGGGACCCATGTCCCTGATCCTCCAACCATTCCTCAACAATGCTTTTAATTTGGTTGAACACAGCCTAGCATAACTCACAATGGCAAAAACACTGCAGTGTCTTCACTTAGTGAAGATGCAGAGATTTAGCAAGTTCTTCAACTACACCTGCTCCGTTTGGGATATGAAGGCCCACAATACTGATTTTTGACTAAACACAACCAAGACAGAAATCTTCAGAGTGTCATAGAAAAGAACATAATGACAAGCTAAAGTAAAGATGCTATAGATAAGAAACTTCACAAAGATGATGAAATAGAGACAAATTTTACAGCATAAAATTTAGCTCTAGCAACAGTACTGCAATGTAGGAGAGTTAAAAATGACTACTTTTAAGTTATCCATTATTTAAACAGATGTGCTGTGGATAGCTTGTTTTTATTTTGTTTATTTTGCTCTTCAGCCTAAGAATTGGCGCAAGTATCCAAAGGCCTATTCTGAGGGAGGAGCTGCACACTTCAATGTATTTCACATTTTCAGTAGGTGAGCATAATTTCAAAATGCAGTAGTTATCACAATGAATGGCAAATTAACTATAACTGGTAAACTATTCTAGTTTAGAAAATATTGCCTTCAGACTGAAAAACGTAAAAAAAAAAGGTAACTGACTGCTGCAGGAATCTACTGATGTATCAGGTTATAGACTTTTGCTTGGACTTTTCCATCTAGAAGTAACACAGTTGGCTCAGAAACCATGACGTAGATACACATTCCAAAATGATCTTGTAACTTGGATGACTTAAGTTTTATGTCATTGTAAACTCCTTCTGCATATTATTTTCTCCATAATCAATGTCTGCTAATCAATGCTTATTAATGAGGACAGAAAAAGTAGCAGAAAGAAGTATTAATATACAATATTTATTTCCCATATTTCTATCTCAGTAAAAGCTGCATGATTATGCCATTCCAATGCTTCCCCACGAGAAGCTTCTAAAGCAAAGTAGACAAAAGACGACATAGCTAGGACATTTGTTACTTAAGAGCAGTGCTCAAAAACCATGGCTATCCATGTGTATAAATAAAGACCATGTCTTTAAGTATGATCCTAGAAAAATGAAACATTTACTTCAAATTACAGTAACATATCTAGAAAGCAAATATACAGCATCATGTCTTCACACCTTCAGCATTCACCCTTAAGTTACAACCTAGAAATAACATCGTTCCATGGCAGATCACTTTAGATAAGCTCGAACTACATTCAAGTGCTTTGGTTTTACGTCACAAGCAGCAAAAAAATAAGCCATGTTTATCAAAGCCAGAAGGGGGTGCTCTGAATAACCGAGGCGGAGGGTACTGAGCATTTGCCTTACACTACTAAAGAGGTCAAAAGCATGCTGTCTTGTTTTTATTTGGGAGCTCACTCAACTTCACATTACCATGCCTTTTTTACAAAAAAAAAAAAAACCCCAACCAAATAAACAAACAGTAACAACAACAAAAAAACCCAAAATAAAAAATCCAAAAGCACTCCTTTTAGGAAAAAGGAAATACTTCAATTTGTACTACTGTCATCACAAGGGCATATTAATCTGTGACACAAAGCTAGCAAAACAAAGACCTGACAAGTGTAAATTCCAGTTTTGTATTCCATGTTTTCCAAGCTGTTTAAGATACTACCAAGGAGATATATGAAACGCAAAAAAAGCCAAAAAGCCTATGCTACGGGTTTTACCTACACAATGCCTATTCTGACATAACTAGTTCAGATCTTCTCAATGGGATTGTGCAGAGTTGACCCCTTATACCGAATCATGTCCTGAAAGAAAAGGCCCCAGTTCATTTCCGCCAAGTGTAACACAGTATTTCGCCTCAGCCAGCACTTTGGTGCATCAGCCTCCCCCCACCCAACACGAGAAAAAGATACGCACATTCCAATCAAGCCTTTCTCAGCGGGACTCACCCAGTTCCCCCCTCCTTCCCTCCCTTCCTCCCTCGCCCTAGGCCTTGCCAGGTTCCCAAATCACCTCTGATTTTAGGTTTCATTTTGTTGTAAATAGCAAAACGAAAGGAGAAAGCTTCCAAAGCGAGGATTCTTACCCTTGAAATCCCGCCATGCGCGCAAATAAGGAGGGTGAATTGTTTTTCCTTTCTTTTTTTTTTTTTTTTTTTTTTGGCGAGAGAAGAGGGGGGGGGGGGGAAGAAACAAAAGCCTACACGGAGGAGCGGCTAAGCAGCGGAGACTGAGGGAGAAGGCGGAGACCCTGGTGGAGGAGCAGGGCGAGCGTCAGCCATGTTGTGTGTGTGTGTGCCTGTATGAGTGTGTGTGTGTTGGTCCAGTATTTACAAACCTGCAGCTGCAGCAGCGCTTGGAGCCTGGGAGAGAGAGGGGAACGCAGGGAGGGAGAGGGAAGGGAGGAGGGAGGAAAGGAGAGAGGGAGGGGGGGAAAGCGGCACAGCAGACAAAGGATCGCAGCAACGCAGAGCGAGCGGCGCGCACACGCACCGCGCCGGCGCTGTCTCCCGCGGCCTCGACTCCCCCGCCGCCCTCACACCCCCCTCGTCCCGCTTTCCCGCCTCCACCTCCCCCGGGAAAGGCTTATCCGCCAGCAGCCCCTCGGCGGGCCCCAGCCCGCACACAATAGCTCCGCAGCGGGGAAAGGGGGAGGGCACCGCTCCCCTCCGGCTGGATGCGGCGCGGGGCCGTGCCGGGGGAGGGCGGCAGAGCCGCGGAGGCCGGAAGGGCGGCGGGGGTTGCCAAGCAGCCGGAGCGCTTGCGGGGGAAGGGAGAGCAGAGACGACACCGCCAGACCGGAGCCGCCGCGGCCCCGATGCCGCCTACGGCTTCCGTGCGGGGAGGATCCACGATGTGAGAGCCCCGAGGGAGGCGAGGCGCGGCCGGGCTGGGAGCACCGGTCCCCCTACAGCGACTCCCTCCGGCTCTGCCCGGTACTGGGCCGGGCCAGGCCAAGCCAAGGGCGGCGCGACGGGCTGCGCTCCCCCCGTCCCCTCCCTCGCCCCGGTCGCTCACCTGCCGGCGGGGCGGGCGCCCGAGGGTGCCAGCGCTGCCGCTCAGCCCCTCCCGGCCGGGCCGCTCAGCTTCTCTGCGGCGGCGGCAGCAGCGGCGGCGGGCACATCCGCTCCCCTCGTCTCGCTTGTCCCCCCCCGCCGCCTCTACCTCCTGCTCGCCTCTGCCACATTTGGATCCCCCTCTCCCTACACGAGCTCCTCCGCCAGGATAGAGGCCTCCTCACCTTCCTGCCAAATAGTGAGCCTCCCGCATCGCGCCGTTCAAAACACAGGGCCGGGGCCCGCCCTCCTCCCCCGCGCCGCCCCCCCGCCGGCGCGCAGGCGCACTGCGCCTCCCCGACTGCGGCGGGCGCGGGGGAGCCCCACCCGCCCCGCCATGGAGAGGGTGCGCGGCCTTGGGAGTGCGCCTGGCGCGCAGCGTGCCCCAGACGTGCCCCAGACGTGCCCCAGGTCACCGTTCAGCCTTCTGTGTGTACAGAGAGTCACGGAACCATCATAGAATGTCCTGTGCTGGAAGGCACCCACAAGGATCATCGAGTCCAACTCCCGGCCCTCCAGGGGACATCCCCAGGAGTCACGCCATGTGCCTGAGAGCATTGTCCAAACACTTCCTGAACTCTGTCACGTTTGGTGCTGAAGAAGGTCAAGAGTGTAGTGCAGATGCCAGAAGGCCGACTAGCATTTCACCTGAGCAGGGAAAGTATCTGTAAATAATACAAGCAAATAACTGCATTTTGTATGAAAATTGTCTTCTCATTTTAAAAGAGGCAACATTACTGGGCGAAAGAAGGAGTAATTCCTTCAAAACTTAAAGGGTTCCCTGAAAATATGTTCATCTATGCAATAAGGACATGAAAAAAGTGGGGAAGCCTTCAAAAACCTGTGCTGAACAAGAGCAGTAGTTGCAAATTCTTACCCTCTCTTGAAGGGCTGTCCTGCATGTCCCTGGCAGGCTGAGAGACAGTACCTGAGGGAGCAGTAAATGGAAAACTTGCAAGTAATCAAGACTTGTTCAGCAATTGACAGACCATAGATAAGCGTCATCTTTTCAACTGTTAGTGTCAGATGCCAGCACATCTAGGAGAAAAGTTGTACGTTTCTTAATCCTATTTTCTAATTCATGAGGTATGCATGATCTAGATGGAGTGGGACACAAGGAAGAAATTTGGTAAGCCATACCAGAAATTTAGAGATGAGACTGTGGCTAAGGCATTAATCACAGGGGGGGGGGAAGTAAAATTATCTGTAAATGTGTTGCTGAAAATATGATACAGCATCATCAAATCCTAGTCCATCGCTTTGGTAAATCATTCAAGCACAGACATCTAAGATCCATTCATACTGTCACGGTGACAGCAAAATGGGAAACATCCGTAAGATTGTTACCTTCTAACAAATTTGTTTAGTAATGAAAGCAGGTGAATAGCTGGTCTGCCGTAACAAATCAAACTCGTACCTTTTTCTGAAGCAAGGCTTGGCAAGAAATTAAGTCAGTTTGGGGAAGGGAAGATTTAGTTCAAGGAATGGACATTTGGGGTTTCTTAGTTCAACAGTAGCAAATGCACAGGGTAAGATCCCAAGTCACATTTACAGATCACATAATTCATGAATTCTGTGCCTGTGACAGAAAATAAAATACAGATATGTGAAGGTACAAACATACATACTTTACTTAAAATTCTTATTTGCAGAACAGGAGAAGAATCGTATTTTCAGTTAGTCCTTTGTTGCTTCCACATCTCTTAATTTCATCAGAGGGACTGTATCCCCAGTAATTCCTATGACAAAAGAGTCCTGAGCTTCTGAGAGATTATTCATTTGCAATTTAAAGAAATAAATTTCTGAGAGAGAGAAAAGAGAATGAGAAACAATCAAGTGGGGGACAAAGATTGGCAAATATGAGGGTACAGGTTAATTACCTGTACCTGAGGGTACAGGTAATGCCATGCCATCCCAGTAGGATTGTGAGATCTCTAACCAGCTTTGCATATCACTGAGATATGACAAGACAGTTGTTGAGATGGGCAATTATTGGTTAAATTTTCCTGAAATTAAAACAGGCGTAGAGTCATAGAATGGTGTATGTTGGCAGGGACCTTCAAAGATCATGTAGTCCAATGCCCCTGCAATGATCAGGGACATCTTCATCTAGATCAGGTTGCTCAGAGTCCCATCCAATCTGACCTTGAGTGTTTCCAGGGATCAGGAATCTACCACCTCTCTGGGGAACCTGTTCAAGTGTTTCACCACCCTCATCGTAAAAAATTGCTTCCTACCATCTCTAAGTCCCCACTCATTTAGTGTATAATCACTGTCCCTTGTTCAGTTGCTACAGATACTGCTAAAAAGTCTGTCCCTGTCTTTCTTACATCCTTTGCTTAAGTACTGAAGACCTCTCTAGTGCCTTCTCTTCCTCAGGCTGAACCATCCCAAATCTTTTTGCCTTCCTTCATAGCAGAAGTGCTTAATCCTTTTGATCATTTATGTATCCCTCTTCTGGACTCACTCCAACAGATCAATGTCATCTGTGTGCTGGGACCCCAGAGCTGGATGCAGTGTTCCAGGTGGGGTCTCACCAGAGCAGAGCAGAGGGGCAGAATCCCCTCCCTCCCCTGCTGCCCACGCTGCTTTGGATGCAGCCCAGGACACGTTTGGCTCTCTGGGCTGTGAGTGCCCATGGCTGGGTCATGTTCAGCCTCTCATCCACCAGCACCCCCAAGTCCTTCTCCCCAGGGCTGCTCTCCATCTGTTCATCCCCCAGTCTGGATTGATACTGGGGGTTGCCCTGACCCAGGTGCAGCACCTTGAACTTGGTGTTGTTAAACCTCATGAGATTCACATGGGCCTGCTTGTTGAGCTTGTCCAGGTCCTTAAGGATGGTATCTTATCCCTTAGTTGTGTCAGTAGCAACTCTCAATTTGGTGTCGTCTGCAGATTTGCTAGGGGTGCACTTGATCTCACTGTCTGTGATGCTGATGAAGACGTTAAACAGTACTTGTTCCCCTGGAGATCCTTGAGGGACACCACTTGCCACCAATCTCCATCTGAACACTGAGCTGTTGAACGCTATTCTCTGGATGCAAGCATCCTACCAATTCCTCATCTGCTGAACAGTCCACCCATCAAATCATGCATGACTGTTCAGACAGAGGGAATACCAAGATCTGAATATATGGTGTGGGGCACACTCCGTCATGGAAAGATATTTGCAGTAGCGGCTGCAGTGTTATTTTTCTGAGAGGATTTAATGGTACTAGGATGTATTTGTTCTTTTGAGGTGTCATTGACTGTAGCAGGATGCTCTGCCTAAGTGGGGGAAAAAACAGATCAAACTTTACCCTATTTGTAAAAATTATCAGTGATAGATAGAGGAAGGGCTCATGCTGCTTTTGGTTTCAAAGAATGCTGAAACCAGCTTGAGTCCTTCATCCCAAAACTAAACATTCTGAGGATGTGAAAAACAATGTTCTGACAGCAGCTGATATTGCTGAGGAGGCTGCAAAGATCCTGATAAAGAAACCAGCAAGTGAGAATACTGTAATTGATTTAAAGGTGCTGAGCTAAAGGCTGCTGATCTGACACATCTGGCCTAGAAACATATACTTGACAGTCAATGACTTTATACTTTGAAAGCCCAGTCCCTCTTCTTACAGCAGGGACTTGCAACATGCTCCTTCTAGGAGTGCATGTGGAGATTCCTCCCATGAGTGGTTACTTTGCCCATGGTCATTGGTATGGATAAGTAACATCAATCTCCATTTAATAGTTGTTAAGCTAGCTTCAAAATTATTGATTTAACAAATGATGCAGTCTACTAGTAGTTACAGTTCTGATTGCAGTCTTTTAGCCTAATCACTGTCATCAATTAAAATAACTGATTTACTTTCTTCATGTTAATGTATTTGGTTTGCCATCCTCAGTCTTGCAGGACAAAGTCATATACAGGTTCAGTCATACCTCTGCAATCCTTTAGACATGAATAGTTGATTAAGTCTGGGACTAGGGTTGGATCCAACGCACCTAGGCTTCTCTCTGAGGAGTTCAGAAGGCAAGGGGGTCTTTTCTGAACCCTCGTCACAATGGGAAGATCTCTCTGTTAAGCTCTGTCTGAAGCTTCCATTCAGACCATAAAGTATAAGAACCAATTCCATATACACTTCTTCAGTTCAGATGCCTCTAAGTACCCAGGAAGCCAGACCAAAATGTGCATTGCCAGTAACTCCAGTTACCAAGCCCACCCACAAGCCTTCACATTGTACCACAGGGCTTGTTTCTGAGTTTATGGGCCACAGAACAGAAATGGGATGTGGCTGGTTTTTGAGTGAAATAGTGTTTGAGTTCAACGAGGTCTTGTTCCTGAAGTCGTCAGACCACACGTGAAGTCAACAAAGTAATTTCTGGAGAGATAACTGCGGTCCCAGGAGCAAGAACTGCATTCAGTCCTGCACACACTGCAGACGTCATAGTTTTGTTATGCTGTTGGAGGGGGGAGGAGCAATTGAAAAGGAAAACTGTAACTACTGTTAATCATGGGCTGCGTCAGGGTTGCTGTAGTTGTTTTCTTCTCTTGGGAACAATGGGAGAGCCATTACCTTGGAAAACCCTCATAGAAAAGGATGATCAGTGCTATCAGCCCATCCCTTCCTCCACCGTCTTAGGTGTGATGATCCCTGAGGAATGGGAGATCACTTGATTTAGAAACACTTGAAACTGACTGCCCATCAAGGCCATTTGTTCTTCCTGCTGAATTGTAAGAGCTCCTCCTGACTGTAGGCAGAGCAGTGGAAATTGAACTGTGTAACCCTTGCAGCTTTGGATCTGACCTGCTTCAGCCAGACTGTGAATCTGTGGATTCCTTGGCACAAGCTTGGAGCTCTCATGTCCATTCAGGTTTTCTGAGGAGGTGTAGGTGGTCTTGTCTGTACAGAGAAGCCCAAGATTGTGCAGCTGCCTGACAATTAATTAGCATTTCCTGTGACTAGGCAAAGTCTTTGTGACCAATACAGGCCCTCAGATGCTGACAAAAGCAAAACCAAATACTATGTTTTGTACTCAATTTTCTTACTTATGGTAGAGACACAGCAGTATTTCTTCAAATGCAGGAGTAATCCTTCAGAAGGATTCCTTTAAAATTTTCTCCTTCTTGTCATCTATGAACCAGGGAAACAAAAAGAGGATGGGGGAGCATTTCAAAAATCCCTGCTAAAAAAAGCACAGGTTGCAAGTTCTTTATACAGTTCTGGTGGCCTTGCTGAGCTGTTGTTTGTGCTCCTAGCTTTTTGGTTCCTTTAGGCTGGAAAGCCTTCCACTGGAGCTTGGCAAGTATAACGTGATATAATGGGACATTTTGTTACAACATAAGACAAATAAACTTTAATTCCTGGAGACCCATAAACACTCTTCATTTGGCTCCCTGTATCTTAAGAGGCATGAATTTGAGGCCATCATATTGTGAACTCAAAAAGCAGCTTAATCCAGTTATTAAGTATCCTGGTTTTTTACAAAGTGTTGTACAAAAACTTCTTAGAATTTTGGAATGCTCTAAATGCTGCCTAGTTTCTCTGGGAATAGAATGGCTGAAATCTCCCACAAGCTTTGAATGCTGTTGGGATGCTTTGGGTAGGAACCAGGTTCCCTCCAGTTCCAGAAACATTTTCTTTTCCAACATCCTCCAAGCCTAAGAGGAATCAGGCTTAAGTCCTGAAGAAAGAAATTGGCTATTGACTTGATGGTAGAATCAAGAACTCTTGGAATCCAAGTGGAAAAACCTTTGCTTGATGTGAATTTGAAGGGGAAATGACATCTTGCCTCTGAGCCTGATTTTCAATCCACATCCTCAAGTACTGGGATCAGTCAGCCTGTTGTTTTAATTTTCTTTAAGGGACTAGGGGGACTTAATTGCTGTATTAAAGGGTAACTTTAATTGATTCTGTGGTAAATTTTTCTACTCCAAACAAGTTGTTACAAAGCTGATAGAGACCTTATTTAAAATTAAGGGAAACAGAGGCCTCCTAGTGTGTTTACTGAATGACATAGTTCCAATATTTGTATAATATCATGTCTACAGGAACCAAATATGTATCTTCTAACAATTTAAATAAAACCACAATAAAGTTCAAATATTGGTGATTTATATTAAAACTTGTCTTTTTTAAAATTAGTCTATGCATACATCAGAACATGGTGAATAAAGCTCATATTAAAGAGAATCTCCAACTACTACAGAACTGAAGCTCAAGATCTATCAGAGGTTTCTATCCTGTGCTACCAGAGAGAGAGTGACTTCTGATCGATGTGTTTAATTTCTAGGACTGGCTTATAATGAAACTGCTTAGAATTGAAACACATATAAAAAGTTAAAAAAAAAAAAAAAAAAAGAAATGTTTAAAATAAACTAAACCAGAGCTTCAGTTTGAAGCAAAATCCAAAAACTAACTGAAATTTGAGAGGTTTGGTAGGGAAGCTTTTGTAGAAAAATTAATTATTTTTCTCATAGCCCAGTCTCAATTCATGATTACAGTTTTCTTACTATTAACAAAAGTCTTCATTTTTACTGGTGTAGTTACATCCCTTTTATAAGTGAATAATCTATTACCAAGTGTCAAGGAATGATAAACTACTGAAGGGGAAAAGTCTAATAAATGTGCTCAGAGAGAAGAATGACAGGTATTAACCTGACATTCTTTTAGAAGAGATAAATATTTCTGTCATGTAAGATGAGACCCTGCTTCACAAACTTACTTTGGTCACAGGAAGAGAGATTGTCAAATGGATCATACTACTGTTGCAGAAATTTAAACCCTTCTTCTCCCACTCTTGTATCTTCCCTGCTCACTGTCAAACACATACATAAAAAAGAAGTAGTTGTCAGCCTTTTGTGGGACAAAGTATAGCATTTTTTCCTCTTTATGATTTCCATATAGGGAGAAAAAGTAAATCTCTATGACAGAAAAGGAAGATACCTACTCTAAAATACACCTTTTCTTCATCATTTCCATTATATGGACTTGGAAACATGAGAAGTTTGATGAACAACTTATTTTACAAATATGTGCCAATCATTTCCATTCTGATAAATTTTTGTTTTAAAGGAGGTATGGAAGCACTTGAGATACATGTAGTCTCTGTGTAATGTTCTTTAAAGATTTCCAGGGGAACCAAACAATAATATTGAAAAAGTACACAGAAGGAATTAAAATAAAGAAAACCCCTGTGACAAATCTTGGAAAAAAAGGCATGTCTTCCCAACTTATTAATACCTTCCAAAGAAGATAGGAAGATTGTTCTTTCAAAGATTTAGTACTGAAAGGAGAGGAAAAATTTTGAAGTACTCATCTGTTTTTAAGAAAGGCAAATATATTTCTATACAAGATAGAAAATACAATGTAGATAATCTTGTGTGATTTTCCTCCCAGTAGTGTTGTATTAATTAGGAAATCTTAAAAAGTATTTTCAAGTTGCATTATGAGCATAATATCTCATTCTGTTTCAATTTTTCATAGTATTTACATAACTTGTACTTTGTATTTATTATTTTCATTTGTTCATTCACTTTTTATGGGTAATATCTTCATTACTTTTTTTTTTTGGTTTAATTACAGTCATGTCACTTCCAGTTCAGATGTGTTTGCTAATTCTTATGCACAGATTGTATAAAAAGAAACGTGGGCTTTACTCTGTTCCATGCTGATATTGAAGATGGAGTCTGTACAATACTTGGTAGGATGAATATTATAGTGGTCTCATCTGTGATGGTCTAGGGATAAAAATTAGTCTGTTTTTATAGTGATACTTATCCAGTAAGCTTTGAGTAGGATGATGAACAGGAAAAGAAATAGAAACCTGTGGACTACTAGGTGCACTTAGACATAACACATCCACCTTCATAAAACCTGCAACCATCTAAAAAAAGCATAAAAGCATCAATTACTTTCTACTCAGCGCACTTGCAACAGAACCTGAAAAGAAAATAACAAAATAAGATCAACACAAGGAAAGAGTAGTTTGAAAGGCTCAGCATGGCAAGAAAAAATTAAGAAAACCTATATACAATTAGTACCATATGAAGTGATAGCTCACACAGTTATTTTATACCATTCTGCTTTGAAAATTCCATAAGAACCCATAAAATATATTTAAAGCTGGAACTTAATTTCCCCATAGCCTTGTGAGACTCATTGGGGTCAGGCTTCCTAGAGACCATACAGCAAATGGAACCAAATTGCACCAGAACAATGGATAGAAGACTTACCTGCAGAACTTCACAACTATTTCAATAGGTACCTCCTACAGCAAAACCATCAAAATATAGTAATTCTATATATGTACTTAGCAGAATGTGATCCACTCCATTGTGTCCATCGTGTGTCTTCATGGAAACAATGTGGTGTTGCGCTGATCAAACACTGCTCATCAGCATTGAACCAGTTGATAAAGGATGGAGATATCCATTTAATAGTAGTAGTATTTTCACAAAATAACTGTCCTTTGTGCCTTAATATGTTTCTTCTGGGGAGACGTAAAAAAAATACCTTCTAAAACAAACTTGGGAGCAAACATTCATATAAGGGGACTAAAAATCCCTAATTGAATTTAATAAAAATATTGGATTTTGACATAGTATCATATAATTATCTTGGTTGGAAAATACCATTAAGCTCATCAAGTCTAGCCACTAGCCTAGCACAGCCAAGTCTGCCATTAACTATGTCTGTGTCACACCTACATGTCTTCTAAATACATTTAGTGATAATGACTCTATCACTTCCCAAAGATACTGCAGGAAAAAAATAGTTTGAAAAATCTGAGGTAAATTTTTCCTATTTTTGATCTGGAGTGGATTTGCTTTCATTAGGAAAGAAAGAATAATTTATTAGCTCCTGCTGTTAGGAGATGTTTGGAGTTAACCCCCAAAAAAGTTTACCATTCAATGAAATCTTAACTGCTTGCAGAAATCATGAATCTTTGCAACAGGATAGTATCTTGGGGTTTAAGACATGGTTTTTATGTATTGTAGCAGGATAGAGGAAGGTGATCCTTGAAGGTTTTTTGCCTGTGGTTCCAGAGAATCCAAGGGTACCATTTTTAATCAGGTAGGTAGAAAATAAATCTTTCTTACTTCTGCAGACAACTTGTGAATCAGAGGAAACAAGTAACATGGATTATTTATTATTGCTACCTCTGTCTTTGTGCTCACTGACAGACAACACAAAATACAGAGAACAGAAGTTTTCAGTTCCCCTTGAAGTTGCTACAGAGAGCTTAGAGTAACTGAGAAAATAGCTAAAAGAATTTAAAAGTAGACACACAGATGCTAAGTGTAGTTGGAACCAGTGGATAAACAGATCATTAGGAATGTAGTGGCTTTTGTGACAAAGGAGGCTTGATAGTCCATGCACCTTGCCCTTTGCATCTGAATCCTGTAAAGACACCTGGCAGCACACTAAGTGGCACCTGATGCTTGACAGATGACACAGCTCTTGGGGACACACTTCTTGAGTGCGCTTTTGAGTGTGTGGATATGACAGTGTGGGTGAAATTGATTTTATTGTAAAATAAATAAACCTTTTCTTCTTATGAGGTCTCATCTTAAGCTTTGCTGCCAGGGTTGCAATATTATTTCAAATATAGAGATCTATGTAGGAAAGGGAATGTTGAAAAAGGGAATGTTGAAAAAAGAATATAAGAGGAAATGAGACTGCAAATAAATAAACTGAGGCCTCTTATGAGAATGTCTGTTAGTTCACTTGACTGGAACACAGCTCCCTTAAGGCTCCTCCATTAAGTCTGAATTGCAGTGAAAGTGTAGCTGAAAAATTAGTGCATGTTCTAGCATGATAATTAATTAAACTTGTCTAACAAACAGTGGTGTTGTGTAAAATGGGGGTGGTGAATGAGCACAAAAGGGATTTTGAGGTTAAAGTCTCTTATTTCACCAGAGACAGAGGCAGATCCCATAATCTATCTCCAAGATACCTATTTACTCAGGTAAGGCCTGTGATGAGTTGTCAGATTATTTATGCTAGTGTATGCCTATTGCAGTGTAACCACCTTCTTGAAAATTTGCTTTGGCTGTTCATAATGGAAATGGAAAAAGGAGGGAACAGTTATAAAATGGAGAGTCACTTTTGGCAGGTGGGGTAAATTCAATATGATTTACAGGGAACCTGTTGTTTCCCTTCACAAGTGGGGTCTTTTTTGCCATCTGTATGTGCTTTGTTTTAATTATGTGATATCTAAACTTGCGCTTGTAAGCAGTCTTCAAGGTGATTGGATGTGCTGTAGTTTTTACCACCCAAACACTTCTCGGAGGTACACAGCAACAGGACAAGAGACAGCAGTCATAAATTACAGGAGCGAGAATTCTAACTCAATATAAACAACAGCTTGTTTCTGGTAAAGGGATCAGACCCTGGAATGACCTGCCTAGAAACTGTGGAATTTCCATCTTCAGAGATTTTCAAAACTGGGTAAGTCCCTGAGCAGCCCTGTCTAAGTCTGAAGTTAGCTCTGCTTCGTGTACTACAGATGTTCCCTCCCACATAATTTTCTCTGTGAACATGTTAAGAATTTCTCTACTATCCTGTTGAGAAAATTCTAATTATTTAATGTCTTCATTCTGCTTCAGGGCTGAGCATCCTTCTCTGTGGAGGCAATTCTGAGCTTTCTTAACTTTTGAGAACTACTCATATAAAATGCTTGAGACAGAAACATTATTTTCCTATAAATAAGAAATATCAGGGAAATGTCACCCTACAATTTTCTAGTAAAGTCGAAACAGTACTAATTTTTTTTTTAATGGTATAAAAAGACAGGAAAACAAATATTGTTCAGAAATATTTCAGATCATTAAACTGGTGTCTCCCATAAATTCAAATAGGATGTAATTTTTGCTCTGTAGACAGCTGTTCTTTTCTTCTGCATCCTTCTAAAGTGTTCACTCTAGGAGCAAGGAGGAGTAGTCATTCAACTATAGGCAACCACATTAGTTGAAGAGAAAAGATGTCTTCCCTTCTGTACCAACTCTTTAATTATATGCGTGGGAACCAGTTTCATCCTTCTGCTCTGAGTTGCATGAAACCAAGGACTTAGCTTCACCTCAACTGATCAAGGAACATGAGATACAGAGGAAAATTAAAAGCAATGCAATTAATTATACAGGCATTTTTAAAGATACAGTGCTAATGCAGTAAATACGCATATGTTAAGTAATTATTTTGTTACTGGTAGCATATAATTTCGAAGTCACTGTGTATTGAAGACACAATATCTAAATTAGAGTTTGTAATTATTTGTGAATTTCATCCAGAACCTGTTATTAACACTTCCAGAATATAGGGAATTTTATTGTCCCCAAATCCTTAACTTCAAAATCATCATAATTGTGTGATAAACAGGTTTTAGTAAATGCACAAAATCAGACAATTCTCATGCAGGCCTGAATAATTTCATATTTTTGTCATGTTGCCTTCAGTGCAGAAAGGTTTAAATTTTCTTAAGGTAGTTCTATATTGCTGAAGATTCAGTGAAAGAAATGTGGATTAGCTACACATCTCTAAATCAAAAAGGGCAGAAAACCACTGGTAAATTGACAGTTCTGTATTTGTATAGTGTTCAGTATTTTTAATTGTTTAATTAATGTGACTCAGTAGTGAACATGGGATGGAAGAAAGGGATGAAACTATATTTAAAGGATGGAATGGAGACCTTTTGTCTGATTGAAAGACTACTTTGTTATGCTATTAACTTAGAGAAAAGAAGGATGTATGCTGGCAGTAAGACTGAATTGTAATGTCTCTAGAGTATCAGCTTGAAAATAAACCCTTTTCACATACAGACACACATACACACAGGGTTGGTTAATGGATAAAGAGCTTTCAAGCACCAAATTAGCAGGTCTGACTAATACTGGAGAAGGGTATAATGAGACTTGATTGGATAGATTTGAAGAGCACTGAGTACAACCAGGTGGGGAAACTTTAAAAACATTTCACTGGGTCCAGATTACATCCCAGCTGAATGAGACCTGAGAGTATCCTTCTGTGCATCCTGGATTGTTTTGCAGTGCAAAATACATGTAGTCAAGCAGGAGGAAGCCACCTCATTTTCCTGTCTCCTGAAGTCTGCATGGCTAGTGCATGAGAACTGTAGAATTGCCTACAAAGTGCATCTGTTGTGTGTTTAAACACTGGAAATAGATTTTCAATGGCCAAGCACGATGCCTTTCCAGTCTTTTCAAGTGTCTAGAAAGTACTCCTACTCTTACAAATCTGGGGGTGGATAGAGTTTATGCTCCAGGGGTCTTTAAGAAAAAATATAACCACTTTGGAGAGAGATACAGCTGTTGCTGTATTATTCCATACCTTGACAGTCAGAATTCCTGATTTTGTCTGTGCAATGTCTGGCAGCCTGAGGGCAGGACCAAAAGATTGTATAGCAGCCTCTTGGCTGCCTTCTCATGTTCCATGTACAGAGAACCAATTTCACGAATCTGTATTATTTATTAGGAGTGGTAACTTACTGTGGCATTAATAGTTCTTGATGGAGAGCTGTGGCTCTCCCTCCTTCCCTCTCTCTTGTTAAAAACAAAGCCAGCAAAGGACATAATCTTTACCAGATTGTTGGACGTTTAAAAGTTTGGTTTTCAAATTGCCAAATTGATACTCTTAGTTTAGAGATATTACAGTTTAGGGGTTTTTACTGGAGAGCAAACCAGATAAAACTTTGGTTTTTTTAGTAAAGTCTTTTGTGACTGAATTTTGTGTCTACATTATCTTGATGTTGATTCGCAATGTTAAGACTTATCCTTTTTTAGGTGGTGGTGCGACATGGTACATGTTACATGGTAGCTGTTTGTATTGCTGGTGAAATAGAATGAGGGAATGAGGCAAAAAAAAGGCCAGGGTGAGGGGCATGTGGAAACAATGAAGCCAAGGACTTCATTAAAGCAAGATGTTGTTGATCAATTAAAAACTATGACTCTACTGTTTTGCTCTACACTCAGTCCTGTCTGTTTGCTGTTTCTTATAATTTTGATTGTGTTGTGAGGAAATTAGGCCACATGGTAATAAATAGAAATTATTCATGTTTATATTTACATTGAAAAATCATATCATTTTGTGTATAAAAAAAAGATAAATTGAGGAGCATAAAGCATCACCTTTGGAAAGATAGTAATTAGCAAATCCATTTCCATGAATAAATGGATATTCACATGGGTTTGCCATCTTGAGAATCAGACTACTACTGAAAGAGATTCAAAAGGGGAAGTAAGAGCTATTCTGTGTGCAGTATTATTATAATAAAAGATTAATATAAAACCAAAAACCATCCGAAAGAAAGTGTTTTAGGACATGTGTGACAAGTTTAAACAGGGAATTTACTCATCAGGTGCAAAAAGTGGGTGCCACAGTCCTCCAGTCTACCCATCACCAAATTTGAAAAGTCTTACAAAGCAAAGAGTCTGACAGCTTGTACCCTGCACCTTTTTGTTTATACAACCAGAGTATGCCAGAATTAAAATATGTAACATAGCTAAGATTGTTAAATGAACATCACACTATTAAATAGTTGTGTGTTGGAGAAAACAATTTTGTGATACTGCAAGAAAAATTGTTTTGAATTCACTTAATATTACAAAATATCTATGATTGTGTTAGAAGAAAGAGGAAGATGGGAAACTCATGGTGTTATGAGATGAACAGTAAAGACAGTGGTGGAGGTCTTTACACTTAATTTCAAGAGGGCCTACAGAAATCTTCAGTCTTCCAGTGAGTCACAAATGGATTGACACATATGATAAATACATTTAAGTGATACCATAGTTAAAAGTGGCACTAAGAATATAAGCTACTGTACATTTCAAAAGAAGATACATATTAATGTTTTACACATGGCTGTTAAAATAGAGCCGAGAGATGTTGAAGATAGAAAAAGAGATAGGCAAATAAGAAGTTCCTAGTATGTCAGGAGTATATAGCATGACTTTCCTAATTTGGGAGACAGATAATACTTCACCAGAGATACTCTTTTACTTCAGTTTAATCTCACTAGATGAATATTTACATTTTTTCAGACAGTATGGCTTCACAAATAACAGTGGAGGAATGCATTCCTGCCTCGCAAATCTACTGCTGCCTGAGAAATGGCAAACTTGTCTCAGCATGGTATGTATGAGTTTTGAAACACAAAGATACACCTTTCTGTTGCACTTCTACTCTGCCAGCCATTTCAACCCAGCTAGCCAAAATAGCTCACTACTGAAAACACACTTTTGAGTCATTTTTTGTCTATATTTCAGTAACACCAGGACTATTCATGGTATAGCATTTACAGGCTGTAATTTTATGTGAACCAATACTATCTGCTTGCTCCAAGGAACTTGTTGATTTTGGACATTTTTCCTGAAAGCAGTATCAGGTGCTGATTTTCCCCACCCACATTAACTAATGCCTCTTTCTGCTTTTCCCTCATATCAGCTAGGTCTCAAATAGGGAGTTCAAGCAGTCATTCTGTAAGAGGTAAATCATATCTTCAATGAAAAAGTGTTTTTTCTTGTTTACAGTGAGAGATGTTCTTCCATGACTCATAATGCAGGCATTATTTTTTAAGGATTTGAAATTAACACCTTAAATATTTGTTACTTAGACCAACAGAGAAAAATAGTAGTTTTGTGTGTCTGGAAAATTTGGGTCAAGAAAGGAGACAGGCCTGTCTGATTGGAAACAGCTGAAGTTTTGTTGCTGTTTCACATAGGCATTTGTTGCAGAGAAAACCTGAGAGAATATTCCCTTTGCGTGAAACAAAATAATACTAAGTTGTCACAGCTGTAATGTTGCAAATCAGTTGTTCACCTCATACAACTCTTAACACCATGGAAATCAACAATCTCATGTATTTATTTGGGTGATTTTCCCCAAAAATGGCAGAACACAAAATAGCCTGGATTCTACTATCTTGATTTTCTGTGGATAAAAATCCACCCCAGGCAGAGAGCTTGCAGAGGATATCCACAGACTTTAAGCAGCTTAAGGCAAGGACAGAGAAAGTAGCAATGGCTTTGTCCAAACTGAATCTCCTACAAAGGCTTTAAGACAAATGTAGGGAGCTGTGGTTCAGTCTGGACCGGGCGTAGACAGACGGAGACGAGAGATCTCTATAGTCAGATCTTGGAACATGCGGTTTATTGCAAAGGGCGTGGGTACAGGGGCACTGCTTAGAGCTGCCAGACTCAGCTCGGAGCAGGCCCAGGAGAGCAAGAGAGTAAGCGGGGAAGTAAAGAGAGAGAGAGAGCGAGAGGAATGAGAGTGAAGAAGTGAGAGAGAGTGTAGTAAGAGTGTCAGTAAGAGAGTGTGGTAAGAGAGAGTAAGAGTGGAGTGAGAGTGTGCGAAGAGTGGAATACTGAAGTCCTGGTTACAATACAATAAATCATCTTCTATACTGAATATTCTAATTGTCACTAACCAATCTAATACAAGATACAAATCCTGTAGCATTTACATACAGCCTATAAGAGTTCTTATATTGCCATAGAGTGTTACATCTTAACTTCTAAAAACTACTCTTTGGACCCCTTCTGCTGAGCTAGTAGGGTCTGCTCTGACCCTTGGACCTGCTTGCAAGCAGAGGGTATTGTTCCATCAAGAGGGGATTACCTTCAGTCGGCCATACCATTGTTTTCCAGTTGTTCAGTAACTAAGACTTGGTATTTCAAAAGCGGCTTTCATTTCGATGTCGCTTATATTTTTCATATTCCCAAAATCTTTTGTCAGGCAATCATATTTATAAGGCTTTCCTGTTTCATCTTCCCCAACAGACAAAGCACTTTCATATATGAAAGTTTTTGCCATTTCCCTCTGCTTTTATATTCTTTTACAGTGCTGTTTTACAGCAATGAGAGAGCCTGAGGAAGCAAAGCAGACAAGTCAGATTTCAGTTTTCCAAGATGCAGGAAGCAGCATATATTAACAAAACCAACAACATCAGAAGACCTGAATTTCTTAATCAGCTGCTTTGATGGTGTTTTAGGAGGGTAATATTTAAAGGGTATTAAGTATAACTACAAATTGCTTTTATAGTGCATGCAGCTTTTTAAGATATTTAGCATTCATATTCTCCTTTCGTGTGTATATGGCTATGGCAAAGAGGGATGAAAATGCCCCTAGTGCTCATTCTGCATCTTGCCAGTTCCTTGCATGAGCTCTTTTATCTTACAGGTGAAAAAAACCTGAAAGCTCTTTAGCTTGGCTCTGAGATCAATCTTCACCTGTAATCCAGATGAGTCCAAACTGTGGAGAAGGTTGTCAGGTTCTGGGAATCATGAATAAAACCCATCTATAAGACCACTTTGACTGTGGATCCATCTTTTTATTCTTCTGACTGAACACTGAACTTGGTGAGTGGCATACGATTTGTTCCACATGAAATTTTTTTAGCAAGTCTGAGGGTCTCATTTGATGCCGTCCCTCAGGACTTGCAGGAAATACATGAATGGACTCAATGTGGCTGTCCACTGTGTTTCAGTTGAGGACATTCTATTGAAGCATGTGTCAATCTAATTTGCATCTGTAGTGAATAAGCTCCAGGAATACCTGAACAAGTCACTCGATTAATATAATGGGTTTCATTTTCCAACCAGTAGCCCATTTTGAAATCTGAGGCAAAAATAGTTTTCCTTTGACTCTTCTGTAACCAAGTGCGTAAGATGATTTGTAAATGGATGCACTCTATGGAGATCATTATTTTTGATTGAACTTCTAGGTTGGGGGAGAAGGGGGTGTTGTAGCTTTGTTTATTTGTTTGTTGTTTTCTTTTCCTGCCATTACCAGATTACTGGTAGGAAAGTAAAAAAGAAATATGTTGTGACTTGCAATAAGTGGATTTGTCCATAGTGTAAGAAGCTGAAGTTATTTGGCAAATATTAATTCAAGATTTGTTTTAAGAAAGCATGGATAATGGGCTGGTTTAAATCATTCTCAAAGTGGTTTCAGGTGAAAAATTTCAAAAATGTTGTTTCTATTCAATTCAAATTCATGTTATCTGATGATCAAAGGTGGATTCACTGCCATTAATCTAATTGTGAGGTACTATGAAATATGCTGATTGTTCATTTGCGAGTTAGAGAGTCACATTACAAATATCATATATTTGTGCTTCACAAATAAAATTAAAAATTAACATTTCTTTCTTTGTAATATCTTAAGCTAGCTTACAAAAAATTTTTAGCAATTTCTTACTGATTCTTGGACATAGGATGAGACCTATAGCAGTTTAAGAAAGCTGCTCTACATAAACAAGATTTTACCAGAAACGAGGTTTTTTTCCAGGACTTCTGAGGAATAGTATGTAAATAAAGATTCATCAGCTGCCAAGAAAACATATGAAAGTCACATATAACAGCAATAGACAGTCTTTTACTGCATACAATGTAAAATAAATATGTAAATTCAACACTGAAAATTGTGCTGTTAAGGTTGGGAACTTACCTTGGAATCTCTTCCAGTCTGAATTATTCTAAGATTCTGTGACAGTGAGTCAGCCTACTGGGGAGATAACTTCATTGGATATACTTAAATTGCAAGAATAAATTCTGCTGAAAACTTGGGGCATTTGCAGATGAGTACCTCTGAAGAACAGAGTTTAGTGAAAGAGAAACATCATTCCAATACCGTGGATGCAAATATGCTGCTAGCAAGAATTTCTCTTGCTTCTTCCAGTCTCATGAGATATTTTTCTCTCACAAAGATAGTAGCAGAGTTCTATAAGCTATGAACACCTGCAACCTTGAAAAGTCTCGTTTATAGTACAGTAGAAAAATATTTTGACAATGGATGTTTTAGGATTTTAGCCAATCACCCCAAGGGGCGGCTGATCCTTTGACCAATTAGACTATGAAGAAAAAAGTCTATAAAAGAGCTGTAAAATAATTAAAAGGAATCTTGCTGCACAATGCCTGCCTGCTAGATCTCTCTTCTCCTCCCTACCACTGCGGGATAACGTGATACAATACCTTTAATCTGCATATTATTTACATACAATTGCTTAAACTTTAATATGTAAGTGGACATTATAATAGTAAGTTTAACAACCTGTGTAAGGCAAAGAATTTTTTTTTGCTTTTTGGCTTTTAAGCTATCTTCTGAGTTCTGCTTTCAGAAAATCTTAGCTTATTTCTCTGATACTCTTCCAGTGTCTTCTGGTCCTCTTACTTCCAGTTAGCCTAGAAAGACAAACTATGATTATACAATATAAAGCTTTGCTGAACTTCTCAGTACATTGGAAATAGATATGTTATCTAGCATGAACTGATCTATTTATTAGTACATAATATTGGTATCATAGTGATGTAATTTATCTATGTATAAATACATGTACATAATTAACACAATAAGATCTGTGTAATAAGCCCAGATGACTTAGTAGGTAGTTTATGCATTCTAGAAGTCACAGTTATAGCAGGAGAGAACTTTGACTTAGGAAGAACAAAGTAAATGGTTAAGCTGATGTTCTATGCCAAGATGACCTGCTTAGTGGACGAGGGAAAGTCTGTGGATATTGCCTGCTTGGGCTTTTGACACTGTTTCTCAGAGCATTCTCCTGTAGAAACATCCTCTTTCATGGATTGGATGGACATGCTCTTTGCTAGGTAGAAAACTGGTTGGATGGCCTGAGTGTTGAATGGAGTTACATCCATTACATTTGGTGTCCAGTCACAAGCAGTGTTGGCCCTGTGAACTGGAGCCAGTTGTGTTTAACATTTTTATCGATGATCTGAACCAGAGGGTTCGAGTCACCCCTCAGTCAGTTTGAAGACGACAAAGTTGGGTGGGAACATTGATCTGCTGGGGGTAGAAAGGCTCTGCAGAGGATTCTGGGCAGGCTGGATTGGTGGGCTGATGCCAGTGGTGTGAGGTTAAACAAGGTGAAATGGTGGGTCCTGCCCTTGGGTCACAACAACTCCAGGCAATGCTACTGGCTGGGGGCAGAGTGGCTGGAAAACTGCTCAGTGGAAAAGGACGTTGGTGTGCTGGTCAACAGTGGCTGAACAGGAGCCAGCTGTGCCCAGGTGTCCAAGAAGGCCAGTGACTTCCTGGTGTGTATCAGCAATAGTGTGGCCAGCAGGACCAGGGCAGTGATTGTCCCCCTGTACTCAGCGCTGGGGAGGCCACATCTTGATTCTCGTTTTCAGTTCTGGGCCCCTCAATCCAAGAGAAACACTGTGGTGCTGGAGAGTGTCCAGAGAAGGGCAACAGAGCTGGTGAAGGGTCTAGATCCCAAGTCCTCTGAGGAGCAGCTAAGGAAGCTGGGGGTGTTTATGCTGGAGGAAAGGAAGCTCAAGGGTGATCTTTTTGCTCTCTGAAATGAGGTTGTAATTAGATGGGGGTTGGTCTCTTCTGCCAGGTAACAAGTAACGAAACAGGAGGAAATGTCTTCAAGTTGTGCCAGGGGATGTTTAGATTGGATATGAGGGAAAATTTCTTCATTGAAGGAGTTATTGAGCACTGGTACAGGCTGCCCAGGAAAATGGTTGAGTCACCGTCTCTGGAGGTATTTAAAAGACATGTAGATGTGGCAGTTAAGGACATGGTTTTGTAGTGGACTTGTTAGTGTCACATTGATGGTTGAACTCAATGATCTTAAAGATCTTTTCTGACCTAAATGATTCTATGATTCTAAATTATAAATGAGAGATCATATCTTTGGTAACAGCTTTAAAAACAACATCTTCAAATACACCTCTATCTCCTAAACTTACCTTCATTTACATATTGTTTGTAATCTATACTGTGTAGTAAATAGGATACTTTATGAGTTAACAATAGTATCCAATCCCTTCCATTAGTAGCAGATCAAAGCTTCATCTTGCAAGCGTTTTTTAAAAAGTAGGTTTTGGCATGAGACAGCATCATTATTTGTTTTGCGTAAGAGTACTCACTGCAAACATCCTCATCACCTCATTGTTTCCCAGATCAAATTGACATAGAAGTGTCTGTCTAGGTTTATTGGATTTTCACCCCAGTAGCAAGAAGATGTACTATTTCCACAGCTGACATCCTGAACCTTTACCGCCTTTTCAAACTAATGTAAGTTTTATATCAATGTGTCTCTTAATAATTAATAATTTTCAATCTGTAGACTGAATAATGTGGCCAACAAATTCCTATGTTGCAGGAAAGTAATCTTCTTACCCCTAGAATAGAGAACTACTCTTATAATTGTATTAATGAGAAACAATTGTATCAGTTCACAGTTATTTTTTGTGCCTTTTTTTTTAAAGTAAAATAACTGAAAAGGTAACTGTAGACTCTTGCACTGTTATTGAATTATGGAGAGTTAATTGCCTGAATCAATCATCAAGTGAGGAACAGCCTATCTGTAATATGGAGAGATCTGAGAAATTTGGTTTATTTAAGAAACAAGGTCTCAATTCTGCTACTTGATTCCATTTTTATATTCAGCAGTTGTTTTATGATAACATAATAAAGAACAGTTATAGTTTCAGTAAATATTCAGTAAATAGTCAGTGAGAAAGACTGGAGAGATGATTGGATCCAGTTCATAGTCCATTTTCTCAGGAAGGAAATAAAGGCCTGGAAAGTGCTTGCGCAACAACAAAAGTTTATGACCAGTGAAATCACAGAACTTCTACACTCAGGATGTCCACAGACTATTGATAAACTCAATAAATCTGACAAGTGTACAAGCTGTCACTTTGCTAGGCAGTGAAAAATTAATCTGAGCTTTAAAGAAAGGAAAAAAAAAAGAGTGGGAAATATCCTATTCACATCTTTCATTCTCAGAAGACGCTTCAGGACTGGTTCAAATTAAGCTGAAGCAGTGCTGTTGCCTGGTCCTGCCTTTCTTTACCCTTTTGATGTGCACTCCAACTGATTGCCCTGTGTTGGATCTAGTGACAGTGAAGTTGTGTGGTGAGTGGGAGCTGCCTTTTCACTGAAAACAGATCTGTACAAAATACAACATGGGATTTTTTTATTTGGATCAGCATACTGGGAAGGGTGGGGAGGAGATAAGAAAAATAAATGGTTGGACTGCTTCTTCTGACAGCAGCTGTGTATCTGGTTCATTTAACTCCAAAACTGCATGAGGTGAAGAAGGAAAAAAAGATCTTTTTGGTCAATATTTTGAATAAATATACATTCACCAATGTGTCTTTTATTACAGTATGGTGAATTTAAAGGAAAGAAAAAATGCTTGTATCCCAGAGCAAATATTTGTAACAGCCTGTAGTGCTGCAAAAAATCATGTAATAACTTGACCTAATTATGATCAGTCCACTCTGGGTAAGAAGCCTGAGAAATAAATCAAGGTGGTAAAAAATGAGACATATGTTTTTCTTGGATTGGATTAGCCTTGTTTATCTGTAAAGAATTGTTAATTAGCTCTTAGACATTTAACCGAATTTTGAAGACTGATTTGCACAATTTGCAAATACATGCTCCAAGACATAGTCATCTCTACTTAGGTGCAATTACATCTATTTTGGAAATAATGGACAATCTTATTGTGGAGGTCACTAGCACTTTTTAATGTCATACATAATAAGATCAAAAAGTATATATAAAATATAGTTGCTTTGGACAAGATTCTAAGAAATTACATATTTCTGAATACAAAAATACCTGATTTTGATGTTTTCTAGTGTTGCACTTGGAAAAACATAATATAAAGGAAAAGCATACAATTTTTATATATTTATTTACTTGGGTATTTAACTCACCAAGCACATCAGTCCAGCATGGTCTAATCTGATCTAAATGCTATTACAATTTTGTAATTATACTTAGGTCAACTTACATGTATTTCAAAGAGACAAAATTACGACCCAAACACCAAATTACCTAGTCTTGATGCCTTAAGAGGCCTCCTAGACACAGAGACTGGACAGGAGTAAAAGAATAAAATAGGTATTTATTTGAAAGGCCTTCAAAGGTACACCCTGGGGATCCAGAGGCTATTGCCAAAATGGACCCCAAGATGGACGACAGGTCATGAGTTCTTCACTCTTTTATGGGTTTGGTTCATTTGCATATCAGGGTTAATTCTCCAATTAAAGCTTCAGTTCAATGATGTAATTTCCCCTCCGCTGGCCCTCCCTTAGAAGCTCTTTGGATTATACTTTTTGGGCCTAGGATGGTCTGGGTGACCTTGGAGAGCAGGCCCGGAGAGGCTTTGTTAGGTATACCTAGCACAAGTGAGCAGAAATTAGCAAGCTACAACAAACCTCAGAGTTACACTCTAATCAGTACAGAATCAGGAAGATATAAAAGTTAAAACCTAGGCATCAGTCTCATGTTAAGTCTGCTGGGAATTCAGCAGAAAATGAGACCCCTTGAGTTCCAGTTGGCCTTCAGAGATCAGAGGGCCTGGGTTTGGCCTGATTTTAACCAATTAACACTGTAAGTCTGGTTGAGGTCAAAAAAGTTGAAGCACAGGTGCAGTTTACCAGTCCAGCACTATAGGTCTGGTTGCACTCTGTGCACAATCCAGATTCACAGTAATGAGGTTTATTGAAGCAACAGAAGAGCACGTTCAGGATTGCCAGTGATAAATGCACTAAGTACAGAGTGTTAGTATGTGTCACATCAGAAGGTGCCATAAGAGATATTCTAATAGTGGTGTATATATGAAAATGAATATTCTGAGGTGTGCTACAATGCAGTTGGAGGTGTAAAGCTCACCTAAGGGCATCCTTTCAGGAGAGGAGGAAAAGGATAGACATAGTCTATCAGTTGATGCCAAGCAGGCAGAAATATTTTTCCCCTCCAGTGATGTTTTCCTCCTCCAGAGGTTTTTTCCCCCTCCAGATGTGTTTTTCCCACTCCAGCCTTTTCTGCCCTGAAGCCCACCTTTTATACTATAAATTTTGGTCCATCCCAATCACATGTTATAGGTGATGTTTGGCGGCTTTGGTCATACATGCATTGCACAACACATGTTCTCCTTCATTTGCATCCCAAAGGATGATAAATTAATCTGTTAATGAGGCTTAATGAGGGTCTCACTTACTTTTAGTCAGGATTTATAATTGGCAGAAGTGGTGCAATAAACACTTTGGTCCTCCTCCACATACTGAGATTGCAGTAAAGGTTGCCTGACCTTCTTCAGAGGGTCTTTGTGCCCAACCATATCTCGTTAATGAACCAGGGCTTTTTTTCCTGGTGAAGGGAGTGTGATATTGTACAGGGTACAGGGGTGCTGTATTTTTCTGTGCCTCACTGAAACTGATGCCTTAGGTTTTAACTTTTATATTTTCAAATCCGGTACTGCCTAATGTGGCCTGTTTACAACTGTTCTCTCATGCTGGTTAGACATAACAAACCCTCTTTAGGTTTGCACTTCAAGGACACTTTGTTGTCCCAGGCCCCAAAATGTGTAAACTAAAGCCTTTGAGAGGATTAACAAACTTGGGGTAATTACATAATTAACTGAAATTTTAATTGGAGAATTAACCCCGATACGCAAATGAACCAAACTTATAAAAGTGTGAAGAACCCATGACCCAGTGTCCATCTTGGGTGGAGCCCCTCGGAGGCTTTTTACTCCCAAGGTGTACCTTTGTAGGCCCTTCAAATAAATACCTTTTTTTACTCTCTTAATCTTGTCTAGCTTCTGTTTTCAGGTAGCCACTTCAAGGCATCAAAACAACATTGAGCATCTCCACTCCAGACATCATTCTGTTGCTAAGCCTTACTTGAACCAGATGTAAGATAAGCAAATAGCCCAGCAAATGGCCCAGCTCATGTTTTCCTCAACCAGCCTCATCAATTCTTCCCCTGTCTTAAAGCAACACTGTAGAATTCTGACTATTTACCACAACTGGGAACAGATTTTATAACCACACCAGAAATTTATCAAGATAGTAGGGTTTTCATTTACTTCAGAACTCATGTTTATATTTTGTCTGTTCAAATTAATTAGTGCTAAAAGTGAATTATTGAAAAGCTTGCAAAGAAATTCAATTATATTGAATTACCACCATCCTACCTTGAAAGCTGTCAGGACTGCTTCTTGGTGTGTAATTACTTTCATGACCCAGAAAATAAATACCAGTTCAGGTGATGTGATAAGCAATGTATCAAATCTCTTGCTCCTCTGTCCTAATGGCACTTTGCTGTATTCAGCGTTGTTATGATCCAGTTTTAAGGTTCTTAGAAATGCCTCTGCCCAAATTGAGGTGCAAACGAGACCATATGCCAGGGACAATAGTAAGGATTTTATTTGATGGTAAATACGAGAGAGAGAGAAAGAAAGAAAGAAAGGAAGAAAGAAGTAGAAGATAGATGGGGGGGACAGAAAGAGTGACAGGGACAGAATAAGGAAAATATCATCACTCTGTGGATCCCAGCCATGTTCGTTGGTCCTCTCCAGCTGCTCTCTTGGTGGTGAAGGTCCCCCCAGAAGGCACCGAGTCCGATGGGTTTATATGCTCAGGCTGGGTGGGCATGTCCAGCCATGTCCCCCTGGGGTGGGAGGCACTCTCTCACAGCAGACTCTGTGCAGCCCTGTGGGGCCAAACCTCTCACGTGAATGTCCCGTGGATGTGGCCTGTGGGGTTGGGGGTTCCACAGCTGGGCCAGTTTGTGTGATCGGAGGATGGGTGTTTATTGCCTCTCACCAGAGGCTGCACCATGCACCCAAAACCTCCTCCTCCTCCCTTGGTTGAGGGGAGTCTGAGTAAACCTGGCTTCTGTGAGCTGTGCTCTCCCCCCACCCCAAACTCAGCCGGGGATGAGTTTTTGTGGATTTTGTGGATGCATACTGTTCCCTCAGCCTGAGATGATTAAACAATGCATTTCCCTTTATCTAATCAACAGTTTGGCTTTCAGTTCAAAGTCCCACTCTTCAGGGACGCTTCTTCAGTTGTAGCTTCTTTATAATGAGCAAAACTTTATATCAATATTTGAGGCATGAAGTATTTTCAGTCTCTGACAAGTGTGGTACAATATTTTTTTCATACAACATTAGTATTAAGCGTTACAAATGCAGTGTCTTTTCTAAGTACTGCAGAAAAAGGATAAATGGGATCAAGTTGAATTACATTGTACTTTGTCTTGTATGGCTGCCAGAGGCCCTCTCAGCTGCTCTCGCACTCGTACTCAACAACACAGCAAGAGGAAATAGGATGGAAAAGTTCATTGTCTGAGATAAAGGCAGTTTAACCAGAAAAGCAGAAACTGCACATGGAAACAAAGCAAAAAAGAGGAATTATTCACTACTTCCCATTGTCAGGCAGATGTCTGTCCATTGCCTTGGAAGCTAGGCCTCAACTTATGTAGGGGTGCTTTGAAAGACCAGCACCATAATGACAAATGTCACCTGCTGCCTCTCCTTTTCCCCAGTTTTATTGCTGAGTAGAACTTTGCATGATACAGGGTATTACTTCTATCAATTCGAGACTGCTGTCCCTTGCAAATTTTTGCCCACCCACAGCCTACCCTCCTTTGGTGGTAGTTGAAGCTGTCAGAGAGAAAACCTTGGTGCTGTTCACGCACTGCTCAGCAGCAGCCAAAACACCGGTGTGTTTTCAATACAGTCCTAACCACAAATGCAAAGCCTAACACTATAAGGGCTGCTCTGAGAAAAATAGCTCCATCCCAGTCAGGCATTGTACATATATACTCTGCCTTTCTCTTTTGTCCTATATTTTAAGTGTTTACATCGACCAAGTTTGATTTGAAGTATCAAATATTGGAGTTCTTTTATTCAGTGTATATAATTTTGTGTGGTATATTTGAGAAATTATGTGTTTTGAATAGTGCATAAATACTGTTTACAGATGTGCAAAGTTTGAAGTCTTTTGGGGTTACTGAGAGATGTGTGACATCAAAAGTAAGATGAAAAGCCCACCTTTATCAAATAAATTACACTCAGAAGTATAGACAACCCAGAAGTCTCAACTTCCCAGTCCCTTTTCCAGCTGAAGGGACTTTTTTCTCAAACAATAAGGCTACTTACCATGTGATTCTATTCTGCATGGGATATGTTTATGTCAGCAGGTTACTTATATATCAGTATTGAGAAATTAACTTTGCAGTAAAATTTGAATTTATTAAAAGGACTCACAGAAAAAATTATAAACAATTTATATAATTTCTAGTGTCAGACAATAAGATGTCCATGAAATCCTGATTCTGTGAACATCATGTTCTGTTAGTCAGGGCTAAACCTTGTCATTTTTTTCCTCCACTGGTATGGCAGACTTCCTCTCCTACATTATTATCAATGTATTCACCTTTCCATGAAAATGGATACCCACATCTGAAGATTAATTTGCAAAATCCAGCTATGCATATTGCACACTCTGTGCTACCTTCTGCTTTTCCTGTCAAACATGTTGTAAGCAAAGTTTTGCTTCATTCCATTTCCACCACTTGAGAAACCAGGTATGAAATCTAGCAGAAGCTACAAGCATAGCTAAGTGCAGCTTAGGGTGATGGACACATTTGTGTCTTAATGTTTAAGTAGAGACATGAATGTAAACTCCTGCTTGAATGGTCTCACACAGGTCCAAAATGGCCAAGTGCCACTGTGAAAGAAACAAGGGAGAAATCAAGATGTAATTTACTTAGACTGCAGCAGATGAGGTATTATTTGGGGAGTATTAAAAACTTGGATGTAGGTAAGCACAGAAATAACTTGATTAAGGAGGTGGTGGAATCAGATAAACACTGAAGAAGGTTGCAAAAGAAAAATGTGTCTTCCAAGAACAAGCTAGGTACAGCATAATGGATTTTCCCGGACAAATTTTCTACAGTTCAGTAAAAAATATTTGGAAAAATAGAGAAAAATTTTAATGTTGAAACACAACAGAAAAGTGATGCAAGTGATTTAAACTGCCAACAAAATGTTACTGCAATGCATTTTAGACAATTCTGAAATGGCATGAATGAAGTAGTAAAGGGTAGCTCCAGGGAGAACAGGCTGGTCTCCACTTGGGATGGTTGTCAAGCAGATTTCCACTATTAGTCACTGAAGAGAACTTTTGTGAGCCTCCCTGTCACTGATATTTTCAGAAGGGGTTTTGTTTGTCTGACTCTTCAACTGTCTTCACCATGATTCACTCAAAAATATCTACAGGTGTTATGGCTTGATATTATATATATACAGATATATATCAATATAATATATATATATAGATATATATCAATATATATATACAGATATCTGTATCTGTATCTATACCTATGCTGAAAAGACAGGTAGCTGTTTATAAAAAAGGAGGGCCTAGTATAGAAATAAAATCCTTGTATGTTTTTGCACAAACATCAGAAAACAGAAGAAAAGAACCCAAATATACAGCTTCCATTATAAATTTGAAGAGAAGCAACATTTGCCACTTGAAGCCAGATTTGTTGTGAAAAAACATACAGCATAAGGATCAAACTATCGATCCTCCATTCAAATGTTATTCTAGTCTTAGTATATAGTCATTAAATCTGGAAATCCATCAGAGTCACAAGGAGATGCAGATTCATAGAGGTATATGCTGACCTGAATTACCTGCTCTTTGATCCAATGACATCTTCCTCTTTTAAAAATGTTTAGAACCTTAAAATATTCCTATTTGTTTCACAGGTCCTACTACTGTTCTGCCTTTTATGTGGTACATACATGCTGTTGAGCAGAATAATTCTATCAATGCTTTTGTGAAGACTATTCTTTATCTCTAGTTACAGCCTTGCCCATTCTTTTATATGAGAAGAGTTTGAGTGTACCTTGTCACTAACTCCAGAGCATGTCTTGGGATTGTGGAGAAATTGAAAAGACCTAACAAAAAGAAGCATCCTTATAAATGAATGTAAGGTACAGGATTTAGGTGGAAAATGCTGAGGATATTTCGCATTAAATATGCTGAAAGTAATAGACACACAGTTCACACTGTTGTGAGAAATCAAAAGAGGTTTCAAATGCTTTTGAATATCAATCAGAGGAGCACAAAGGACGACTGCAGCTCATGTCTTCTATTTTAAACCTGGCAAAATAATACTCAGATTCTTTTTTCTATAAACAGGTACTCACAGCTGCATGCTAGCTAATTCAAATATAAGCTTTCACAAAAGTATATAGCATGAAAACAACACAGAAAAAAAAGATACAATGTAATGCTATTAAAAGGAAGAAAGTAGTCAACCAGATTTACCAAGTAAAATCCTGGCTCCATGTCAGACTTGGGAGTTTTGCCAAAATTTTTAATAAGATGAGAATTTCACTGTTTGCATTTTATGATAGAAGGGAAAGAGAAATAAGATTAAATATAAAGAAATAAGGGAAAGAAAACTCATACACATATTCAGCTCACATGTAAATTCATGTGGTTATGGATTTAATGTATAATGACGACTATTATTATTTATCAACATAATTTAAAATTTTTAATGAAGCTTTAGATTTATATCTATTTTATCCTATTTTATACCTGTATTTATGAGGGAAAACAAAGGCAAATTTGGGTTGCTGACCTTCCACGGCAGCAGTTTGTTTCAAGTGTGATGTGAGAGTCTGGAGATTGAACAAGGATTAATATTGAAGGGAAATGTAGCAGGAATTCTGATAATCACCCTTTGTATTCAAGAATGCCATTGGTAAAGAATACCTGTGCATATGTGAATAGAATTATCATACTGAGTAATTTTTGTCCAAGTGGATGGATTTTTGTGCTTGAGTATGGTTCTATCAAGCCCTGGAAAGTTATTTATTTAAATACACTGCCCATTATAAGACATTTTTTCAATGTGAATAGAGTGCTTCAGTCCCCAGACTCACAAATGGCTGCTAGTTTACTAGGTGCAGGATGATGACAGCATGAGCAGAACACACAAGTTTTCTTCCTAGATACACTGTTCCTTCTCCAAGAGTCTATCTTTTTAATCTGCTGTTGTTTTGACAGGATGCCATTATCCTTCAACATAAAGACTTCAGAGAAAGAGTGATTTATTTGTATTCACGATGATTTGGTGGTCCTTAAAAATGTTGTTTAGTCTTTGGCGCAGGTAAAGAAAATAATTTAACTTCCTGGAACAATTCTGGTTTCCTTCAACCCTAAAACTTCCTAATGAGCTAGGAAGTATTAGGAAGAAAAGGAGACCCCATCCACTGCCTTGTGGACAGGAGACTAAAGAGATGGAAGCCATAGTATCCGTATGTGAGGCCTGTAAAAGAGGAAAGGGAGGTGCCAGCTCTGGTTTGGCCAGCTTCCTGAGCAGTATGGTGGGAATACAGACCCCAGGTAGAAATACTAGAATGAGAATGTGTTGTTGCAAGTGACTTGCTTTCTGCTTGTTAGAAACCCATGAGCCTAGTACAGTGTGCTTTCCCATCGGCAGAGCTAGACAGCATTCTCATATCACACCTTGCCTTTGTTCGGGCCTTCTAGCAATCATTTCGGGTGCAGGATTAGTAATGGATGGCAGCTTAGTATTCCACGAATTTAAGTATGATTTCCACTCTTTTCTTTCCAAGAGCGTGCCACAGGTACAGTTCCCATCACTGAAGTAGGCTTTCCAGAGCTTTACAATGACAATTGCATTTTACTTACAATACTGGGAGCAGTCAAACATAGATTGCTGGTGAGACGCCCAGTAAGCTGAAGACTCCCAGGCTCTCACCCATGCTCCCACCTGAATATGTTGTGGAGAGACACCTGAGATCAGCAGACTATCCTCATTCTACCTGGCACTACAGCAGCACCCGGCTGTGTGCCGGGGTGACTTGATCTGCATCACTGCTTGCCTGGTGACTTGGTTGCTATGTGATCTCTTGCTTTTAAACAAATTCTCCCAGCTGGAGGAGAGAAGGTACACTTCTTCCAGAAGAGGATCATGAGGATTAATGATTCTTCATTGTTAGACTGGATCTTTACTCCCCTGAGCACCAGCACAACCTGGAAACAAAACAAAAACAAACAAACAAACAAAACACCAAAAACAAAAACAAAAAAAAAAAAGAGAAGACTTGAGACATAAAAAAAAACTTGGGGGAAAAAAGAAAGGAAGCCTTGAGTTTCCCAAGTGGAGCATACATTGAAGAATAGCATACATACACAGCACATTCATGATGTCATACAAAATTAATGAGTATTTTTTTAAAAAGTTATCATATTCTAGGAATCGTTACATTGAGTATGGATAAGTCATTAGAATGTAAGGAACTGTCCAAACTCAGGAGAAGTCTGTTTAAATGTTTCTTTTATCTTCTGGTTACATTTATAAGAAGGTCTTAGTAGCAGTAGTCATTTGTAAGCTGGAAAATTATTTCACATATTCCACGTTTTAGCTACATGGAAAAACCTAAAGAGAAGTAAAAATTGCATATTAAACAAGCCTGAACCTTAACTCAAAAAGTTTATTAGTGTCTTGAATAAATAAATATATTTGTTAATTTTTAATTTCCAATTTTCATCTTTTTCTCATCTCTTTCTTTTATAAGGTGTCTGTGGCTTTTACAAGTTAAGGAGCAGCAGTGTTTGGAAAGTACCGTGAAGACCACTTTGCACTATCAAAAAAGTTTATGATTTTTGTGAGGCATGAGATTATCACATTGATAAAGCTCAAATACTGGAATAGAGTGCTGGAGAAAAGCAGAATAGAACTGAGAGGGACAGACAAAGTTGTAGCAGTAAATTACTGTTCTGAGTTGCTGCGTACAGAAATATTTAGAGGAGAATGCTGCAAGGAAAAGCAAGCGTGAAGTGTTAGTCATCAACACACCTCTTGTGGAAGAGCTTCTTTACACACAGAAGCAGTAAAGGCTGTGTCTCATTACAGCAGCAGTAGGAAAAATTGCAATCTTGAGAGGTAAAGTTACAAGTGGATATAATGGCAACAAGTACCCAACAGACTTGAGGAGCATATCTAATTGAAAAGTGCTCTCATTAGGCAAAGTTACTTCCACACAACAGTTATTTCTCCACTTCCTACATGTCTTCAGTGTGCAAATTTAATGACTCTTCAAAATGAGTTATGCAAATACAAGGAAATACAGCGTCACTTTTGCAAGAGCATGGATGAAACACTCAGCAGCAAATGCCTTTGCAGGAATGCTGCAGTCCTACAAAAAAAAGAAACCTCTGAGAGGAGGAAGAGTGTGAATTCATGGGGATGCTACTGACTCTCACAGCTGCAGCTGTACCACTTTTGTCTTGGAGGTGAAGGTGTAATGAGATACAATGGCTGTCAGATGGTATAAGGAAAAGTTCATGCAGGAACCGCTTTTTTAACAGGACATATAATTAAACATTGGAACAAATATGAGACAACAGACATCTAAAGACATAATAGCTCATTTCAAGATTAGATGCAGGACTCTCTATGTGAAGCCTGTGGCTTGCTTTATTCAGTGAGTCAGCCTAATTGCTGATTAATTAATTCAGATCTTTTAAGTGAGTGTACTGTTGCTCTTAATTATATTAAAAAAAAAAAAAGCAAGCAAACAACCAAAAAACCAAAAAACAACAACAACAGCAAAAAAGCCAGGAAAGAAAATACAGCCGCAGTGGAGTCTGCAGAAAAAAGTTTTCTAAAAATATGTAAATCAAGGAGCTGAATCCTGTCTGTGTGCACTCTGCCTCTCTGGCACATGCTGGTGAGCCTCAGAAAGAGAACTGTGAACTAAATGGAGACCATCAGGGAAGCTGAGATTCCAAAGATAGAGCATAATTCCTGTACCCCCCAGTGGTTTGTTTATTTGGTTGGCTTGTTTTGAGGTTGGTTGATTCATGGGCCATACTGAGCCTTGCATCTTGACCACAGCTGAGATGACTTTTTTGTCACTGTGACCCATGGAAGAGGTTTTTGTGGACAAGACACTGGCCACTGTAGTTTGGAAATAGTTCCAGAACAAATGCATTTTGATTAAAGGAAATACAGAAATTTTGGCTCTAAACAGAAAATTTTAATCAGACAGGGTCTGGAAATTTGGGCTTTAGATGGAAACAGGATTACAGTGAAGTTATTACCATGAACTCATCAATATCAGTTTGGGGTTTTCAAACTACAGAGCTCCTCTTTCTACTAACTCCCTGTCCCAAACTAACAACATCTCTTGAGAAAGAGTGATCAAGTAGGGTGATCTGGAGGATTTTTATTTTAAGATGGGAATGTCTGAGAAAGGAAGGTTAAAGACTTCTGGAGAGAATGTTTTGTTTCATTATCATTTTCTGTAGGGGGATGGGGAGAGATGACAGGCCAACATAATCCCACTTAATTCCTGGGAATTCTTCCCTGATTAGTCACACCCCAAGACAGAAAAGGTCTTGGGCTCTTCCATTTGTGAAACAAATGGAGATCATGGCAGTTATCTGAAAAGTAATAGCAGTGTATGCTCCTGTGCAAATGCACATACATTCCTTCTCTTAATCTTCTAATTCATGGATGAAATATGACTGTAAGGATCACTGTGAGCAGAACAAAAAAGAGCTAAATACAACTGACAACTACTGATACATAAATAATATGTGAGTATTATAGCAGTTTGTCATACAGTTCAAAGATTAAAGAGAATTTCAAAATTATATGTGACAAAATTTCACACTAAGTTCACAAAATTAAACCAATCTAGCATCTTCAGCTAGTACCAAGTCCTGCACCACCATAGTCAATGGGAGATTTATCAATCCCAACATTGTCATCAGTCTGGGACTGTAGACCTAAAGCAAGGGCAAACCTGTAGTAACTATCTTTATGAAAAGTTTCTCCAAATATATTGCAGTATACTAGGTGGCAGAATTTGGAAACATACATGCCTAAATTTTTAAGATGAGTAAACATTTGCCTTGAAGTATTGAGAGACGGTACATAGAATGTGATCCATTTCAAAGCATATCAGTGTAAATAGAAAAAGAAGAAAATGGTTCTTGCTCAGAAACTGCAAATGTCCAGTAATCCTAACCACTCTATGATCCATTTTGACTGAAGTAGCCGGTCAGATATTCAAGTCTTCACAAGTTTTGGGGAAAATTATGTCAGAGACTGAGGACACAGTAAGGTATCTTTGGTACAAAATTATTTATTTGCAAATAATGACTAAAATATCTTTCCCTGAATATTAGAAATTAAATGCAATGAGGAAGTTGTTCTTCCAAAGCTTATTAAGCTTACTGGCTGATCTGATAACTCAGCAAGATTTTTTTTTTCTCAAAGTTGTGTTTCATCTGGTTCTGTGACCATTGACCAGTGAAACTTGGTGTCTACACACTTCTAGCTCTGAAACAGATTTGGGTTTTTTGGGATGGGAGACTTACTCTGTTTGAGACCTCTTGTAGTTTCAACTTAAACCACAACTTTACACAAATGCAAAGATGCAAGTGCAGATGTTATCTGGTGGGTTTTTTTGCTTTGCAGTCTTTTTGCTCAAATTAAAAAAAGAGTAAATCAACTTCCATTCTCCCCAGAAACTTGCCACTCCCCATTTATTTCTCTCTTTTTTTTCCCCCACATCCTGATATTCTGTGTGAGTGGTTTGTGGGTCTAAGCAGTCCACAGAACTGAGCAACCAAAGTACAAAAGGAAGGTTAAGGTAAGGAGGAGCATTTAGCAAAGAACTGTGGCATGGCAAGGAGCAGTGGAATGGCTTGGAGGATCAACTTGAGATCAAAACAGTTGAACCTATTTGACCAGACATAGGCAGAAGGATTACTCTAACAATAAGTAACCTCTTAAAAATAGTTTCCTAGAATTGTGCTTTGAGAGGTTGTCAGCCACTTTGGAAGCTTTCAAGTTACCAAAAATGTTGTTGTTTCAAGCAATATTTGTAGCCAAAGGCATATACTGAAGGATTCTATCAATGCTAGGGACAAAAGACTGGTGGAGTTTATTAGGCTGACTTAACAGCCAAAGTGGTAAGTTCCTTCTGGGGAAAAGGCACTTCATCCAATCTGAGACTTGTGGTCTCACCTGTAGAAACCTTTGCTCTATTTCTCCCTCTTCCGTTCTGTACTTTGCTTTTGTTTTGTTCTCCCCTTTTGTTCTCAATTTGTTGCTTTCTCTTTTTGCTTTAATTTTAAGCAAAATGTTTGACCCATGCAAACAAAATTGAATCAATCAGTAGGCTGCTGAACCAGGAGGACTGGAACTTAGAGTGATGTGACAGAAACAAAATTACTGCATAAATTCATGACACATAACTGGTGGTACTCCACTGTACTGAATTTATATATATTCATAACGTAAACTCTTCATTTGACAAAGAGGCTGTAGTTCTGAACTTCATTTTTCCCTCTTTGGTAATATTTTTAAATGTTTCCTTTCATAAGAAAATAAACTAATTAAAGAGTGAGGAGAATCCTCATTTAAATTATTAGCATCATTTTAGCAATCTAAGTTAAACAAAACAAAATTTTCTGCTCCTTCAAATCAGCTTAATTAATCCTGTGAGAACAAAATTAGTCTTTATGTTGACTATATGAAGGCCCCTTGTTAACTGGCAGAATCATAAACTCATTATATGTCTCAGTGTTCATAAGAAATACAGAAATAAGATTTCCAAGGACAGAAGGTAGAAATAAAAACTCTCTATCTACTTCAGAAATACTTTTTTTGATAAAAACATTAGGAAAAAAACCCCATAGTCTTTTACATCCTATGCTTCAATGTTTTTTTTCTTTAGTTTTAAGAAAGGGGAAAAGTTTGATCGTTTTTTCTTCCAAAAAATGAAAATCAGCTTAAAATAAAATGAAAAAAAAAAGACCAAAACAAAACACAAACCAAAAAAAGCATCTTTTTTTTTTACTGCTTAGAAGAATTGCATCTGATGAATGGATGTGTGGATTTTATTTGCACATGCAGATAATCAGGACCTCTGACTCAAGTTTCTCTCATCATCAGAACAGAAGAAAAGCTGGGTCGTTGAGATTATTTTCTGTATCATGGTGGAGTCTTATCCGGGCCAAGGAGTACCAGTAAACTTTTTCTGCTGCTTCTGCTGTTTTCAGTCATTGCTTTCACAAAATTTTTAGAAATTCAGTTTTTAAAATTTAAATAATAATTTGAATAAGCCAGCAGGTCCAAAATTTGTTTGGGATAACAAAATCGACAGATGGGCTTGTAAAAAAGCATACAGACTAGTTGATAAGTGTAGTTTCCATAGATAATCATAAAGAAATCACCTCAGGTGATCTTTTTTCCTATTAAAAAGAAAAATAATTTCAGCTGAAAAAAACCCAAATTTCTTCAAGAAATATTCTTCTGAAAAAAAGAATCAGCCAGCTCTTGCTTTAACCCTCAGACTTAATGTGGAGACAAAATTCACAAGAGAAATTAGTTGATGCATAGTATTTGAAAGTTGTGAAATTACAATTATTCAATGTGCTCAAATGTATTTCTTAGCATTGAAGAGTTTGTCTTTGAGAAACAATAGATCTTTGGCTGAGAAACAAGAGATTACTTGATAAAATTAATGCTACTCTCACCTCTCAGTTTAAAAGATTTGTCACTTGCATTTTTTGTGGCTGTTATCACCTGGAGCAGCTTTCTCCGATTTTTTGTAAGAAGCTCTTGGTGTGCAGGTAGAAGCATAGATACATGTTTAAATGTGGCAGTGTGGTTTATCAGGCTGGTGTCTTTTCTGAAGCAGTATTGATTGCAACAGTGATAAACATGAGGCCAAATTTAAGGGGGCTTAAATTGGTAAGTGAAAGGCACATCCTTGTTTTTCAAAACTAATATTGAGTTTAGAAAGAAGTGTTCATCTTCCAGGGTTTAAATTTTAACAACCTGTGAGAAGCTTATAGAACCCTAGAATCATAGAGAATCTCAATTTAGAACGAACCCATAAAGATCATTAAGTCCAACTCCCTGCAGGACTACCTAACACTAAATCATATATGCAGCTTTGTTCCATTTCCTCGTGTTCGACTGCTGCTCACCAGAGGGGAGATCAGCACATCCCCTGCACTGCCCACCTTAAGGAAGCTGTAGACTGCGATGGGATCACCCCTCAGCCTTCTCTTCTCCAGGCTAATTAAACCAAGTGACCTCAGCTGCTCCTTGTAAATCTTGCCCTGGAGATCTTCCACCACCTTGGTAACCTTCCTCTGCACTCCTTAATAGATTTATGCTCTTCTTATATTGTGGTGCCCAAAACTGGCCCCAGCCCTCGAGGTGAGGCTGCCCCAGTGCAGAGCAGAGTGGGACAATCCCCTCCTTCGCCCGGCTGGCAGTGCTGTGCCTGATGAACCCCAGGACAAGGTTGGCCCTCCTGGCTGCCAGGGCACTGCTGGCTCGTGTTCAATTCACCATCAGCCCGACACCCCCCACCCACCATCTCTTTCTGCAGGGCTGCCCTCTGGACTCTCATCCCCCAATTTGTATGTATAAGCAGGATTACCTTGCCCCAGGGAGAGAATCTGGCACTACCTCCTGTTAAATTTCAAATGGCTGGTGACTGCCTAGCTCTCCAGATGTCTCTGTACAGCCTCTCTGCCCTGTAGGGAGTCCATGGCTCCTCCTAATTTAGTATCACTGGCAAACTTACTTATGTACATTTTCCTTCTGCATCCAAATTATTTATAAAAACATTGAAAAGCACTGACCATAAAATCGAGCTTTGCAGAACCCCAGTGGTGACTGAGCACGAGCCTGGTGTAACCCCATTTACTAAAACTCTGTGAATTTGACCATTTGTTCACCAGATGCATTATGAACTTGCCTAGTTATCTCACAGTTTATGATGTTAGATGTCAACCATAATGGCCTCCCCAGGGAAGTGGTCACAGCACCAGCCTGACAGAGTTCAAGAAGTGTTTGGACAATGCTGTCGGACACACGGTGTTGTTGGAAATGACACAAACTTTTAAAATTCTTTAGGTAACTTTATTCAGGTGTTTGTTTGCCTTTGCCCAGGGGGAGGGGGATCAAAGTTTCTCTTCAAGACTTTGTTCACCGAGCCTGGTCGAGGTCTGATGAGCTTAAAATCAACAGGCTAGGAGTATACACAGGAGAGAAGGGAACATTAGCGAACATTACCCACTGGAGCGGTCGGTCACCTGGTCTGGGAAAAGATTGATAAGAGAACCAAAGAATAAGGACCAAATTAGCATCAAAGGGATCAATAACCAATAGGAGATTGAATACTAGGAATTGTGTAATTTGGGACAATGAATGAGAATTTCTTTGGGGTTTGTATACATAAATATATAAAAAAACAGGTAAAGAACCCTGTGTGATGGAATGATTTTCTGCACAACCTGGGCATGTGTGGATGAAGTAATTTCGATTGCACATCTTGGCCAGAATAACATCCTGGCCAGGATAAAGTAATGCCTAAATTCTCTAACACTGAAAAGATGTCTGAGAGTTTTAGTTTTTCTTGCTGTTTCAGTGACAGTGTGACTCTTGGGGCTGTCCTGTGCAGAGCCAGGAGCTGGACTCGATGATCCTTGTGTGTCTCTTCCAACTCAGGGTGTTTTGTGATTCTGTGATTCTGTGATAATGCTTTAGTAGGAGAGGCTGTTTGGTCTCAGTAAAAAATGCAGCTGTTCTGGAAGGCCACATACCACATGCAGTTGTTAAACAGACATACAAAATTACATGCTCTGCCTACTATGAAATGTACAACAAAGCAGTTGCCAAGAACTTTGAGTTTCAAGACAAGATGCTGGTTATGGGAATATACCAAAAAAATAGATAAACAAGTAAGACAGACTTTCGTGCTTGCGAGACAGGTCAATTCTAGTGGTGGAAACTCTGAAGCTAATTGGTCTCCTATACATCCTAATAATATAAAGGAAATTTAAAGGAATTCTGAAGGCTGAAGGAATATCACGTAACTGATAGCTGGTATGAAACTCATTTCAGTAAAATACTTCGGGTTTTAATGTCCTGGTAATAACAGAGAGTAGTCGAGGTGCTGTTAAAATAAACATGCATAATGGGAACCCAAGTGAATATAAATCATATTTTAAAATAAAGGGAATTGAAAAAGAGTTGCTGGAGAAGGCAGTGTAGATAGAAACACTATCTTGCATTGTGCCGCTTGGGTTTGCTGTTTACATTCTTTTACACTGCATGATAACAACTCCCAGCAAGTCAAATGCTATGCTACATCTTTTGGTGGCCTTGAGGCATGAGCAAGGGCTTCAACACAGCAAAATGATGCTTTTGCAGTTAAAGATCCCCAATTAACAGTTAGAGTGCAAGTGCCTGACAGCATTTCTCTGGTAAACTTGTATGTTCAAGGATTCATTATACTTGGGGGTTAAATTCACGTGGAAATCAGCAAAGAGAATTCTTTTGCCTTTGCTGATTTTTGAATGCAGGAAAGCCAAATCTTTAATACGAAATAAATTGTAGCAAAAGCAGAAGGCTGTTGCTTCCCATAAAATAGAATTACACTAAAAAGAATGTAATTAGTATTTGCATGCATTTAACCTAGCCAAAACCACATCAAAATAGGGTATATTATAGCAGTATGTAAGCATTTTCTAACACTGTAATACTGCTATGACATAACTGGCACCAACCTGTGAGCATCTTGTAACGCCATGAAGCATCAATACATAAATAATGATAAGCTACAAAGAGACCTACAATACAGTTGCACAGCCAAGGTGCAGGAATACACCTGAGCAGTAGATCAGGTAGAAAACCTGGGAGATGAGCACCTGGACACCAAAACAGAAAAATTCTGTAGAATAAAGAGGAAAGCTGCCTGGTGAGACCCAGCCCCCAAAATCAGATAAAAAATTCTGGGTGAAGATGAGATGCCTCACCCTTTTGTTATTGTGCTGGAAGGATCCAGGAGCACAACACCATGAAAGGTGTTGAAATAAGGATGGAGCATGTTGTCCCCTTTTGATTTCAGCTTCTCTCCTCTTCATCAAGGGGCTTGCCAGCCAGAGGAGCTGAACCTTAATTACTAATGCAGTGAAGAACTACAGCCATCAGTGCTATCAGCATGGCATCAACTCTTCATTTACAGCTGATTTCAGACAAAATTATCAAGAACTAATTTTGAAAATGCAGTGGGAGAGCAAATAAGGCTAGCCATTGGTGAAGTGTATTAGTCAGTGTCAGTTTATTATAGTTTTATTTTGAAGACTAAAACTGGCCTGATGTATTGATCTCCTACACACCCTTGTGAAAGAAACAAAATATAAAGGAAAGCTAAAATCTGAAGGAGTAGCACATAACTGGTAGACTGTATACAACCACTTGGGTAAAAGATATTGATTTTAAATATCAGATGGACTCCCTTTGTATGCAATTGCATTGATTTTTATTATTTTTGCCTGAAGAACTCATTAATATCCCTCTGGTTATTGCTATAGCAAGGATTACTGTTGTCGTTATTATCAGAGAAATTAAGAAGCATGCTACTACTTTTTATGCAGGGAGTTAGAGTCCTTAGCTATTCTGATAGTTTTCAATAACTTTCCTGGAGTAACTTTGGTGGCACCTGGTGGTTTCAGTGGCTGAAGCCTGAATAATTGATCTCTGTTGGGCTTTCATGGCAAGGTGGTGGCAGCAGGGAGACTGCAGGAGTGGTCTTCGTGAAAAAAGCAGGAGCTGCCCAGGTGCTGGACAGAGCAAGCACCAGCAGGCTCCAAAACAGACCCAGAGCTGCCCATACCTGATACAGTTAGCAACACTAGTGACACCTCTGTGATAACACAGAGTTTATTACAGTGTTAAAAATGATACACAGCAGCTCTGGGAGAGAGGAGAGAGAAAAATGTGAGACTCTGCAGCCACCAAGGTCAGTGAAGAAAGAGGGCAGGAGGTGCTCCAGGCCCTGCAGCCCGTGGTGAAGACAGTGGTGGTGCAGGCTCTCCCCCTGCAGCTCACTGAGGAGGAGCGTGCTGGAGCAGATATTCACGTTGCAGACCCTGGGGGACACCTGTCATGGTTTAGCCTTGCTGGCAACTAATAGTATGCAGGTGCTTCCTTGCTTCCCCCTCCCCTACAGCACTCTCTGTGGCATGGAGGGGAGAATCAGGAGAAGAAAGCACTAAAACTCGTGCTCAGATAAAAACAGTTTAATAATTGAATCAAAATAAAATTTAATTATGCCCAGACTGTTCCCAAGAAGCAATCAGCATCTCCAGCCAACACGCCCCATATACTGTTTTGTGGTATGGAATATCCCTTTCAGCAGTCTTTGATCCACATTGGAAAAGTTTGTGAAGGACTGTATGTATCCCATGGAAGGGACCTGTTGTTGTAGCAAGAAAAGGGCATGATGAGAAAGAAGTGGCAAAGCATAATGAGCATGTTGGAAAACATACCAGTTTAAAAATTTTTTATATATGACTTTAGCCAGGTTTGTTCATCTTTGCCCCAGGGGAAGGGAACCGAAGCTTCTTTCCAGGGCATTGTTTCTCTAGGTGAGGCCTGATGGGCTCAGCATTTCAACAGACTGGGAGTAGCCCCAACAAGAGATGGCCATCGACAGAACATCAACAGAACATCAGCGGCCATCTAGGAACATCTACTCCGGACTCTGCCTCTGGCAGAGTTGGGGACATCTCCTCTGGAAAAGACTGATAAGAAAATCAGGGAATGAAGATCTAATTAACATCAGAAGCAAAGAAATCTGGATCCAATAGGAGACCAAATACTAAGAACTACACAACTTGAGACCAATGAACACTGAATCAATTCATTTCTGTGAGTTTTGACTGTAAAAAAGACCTGAAAAATCTAGTAAAGGTGATGGGCTATGTGTGGATGAGATGATTTCTGTGGTACATCCTGGCCAGAACAACATCCTGGCTAGAGAATAAAGGAATGCCTTGACTCTCTAACATAAAAAATGTTGTTGGAGGGGTTTTGTTTTTCCCACAGTTTCAGTGACAAGCAGACCACAGCCCCTGTTCCCCATTCTCTACACGGCTTTTGTGTGTGTTTTGTGTGTGGAGGAATAGAGTCAGGAATGAAGGAATGGAGATGAGCCCCCAAAGAAGAGGAAGGTGGGGGAAGTGGTTTTAGTGTTGTTTTTATTTCTTGTTACCCTACTCTTAATTGGCAATAAATTAAATTAATTTTCCCCAGGTTGATTCAGTTTTGGCCACGCTGGTAATTGGTGACTGATCTCCCTGTCCTTATCTCAACCCATGGGCTTTTTCTTGGTATTTTGTTCACCTGTCCTCTTGAGTAGGGGGAGTGGGAGAGAGTTTGGTAGGAGGCTGGCAGTCACAGTCAGCCTATCACATTGTCTCACATAGCCTTCTTCTGCTCTTCTCACTAACATCAGTGGAACCACAGCACTTCCAGCATGACAAGATGCCAACTACAATGCAGGTTAAGAATATTAGAAATACAAGTTTTCTGTAGAAGACAAAAGATCCTAACTATGAATGCACTTACTTGCTAAGAAGAAAATAGCTGCAAATTATTTTTTAAAAGCTTGCACTACCATGGAAGCAGCTATTGCAACACACAATTCTAGTAAAAAGATGCTGTTGTACCTGCATTACTATAGTTAATTGAGGTTAGGTCCAACTACTGAGACATACTGCTAATTTGCATGGTAGTAACAACACCTGTAGCTACAAGATTCAAAATAGAAAAAAAAATAAAAACAAACAAACCTAATCCTATTTAATTTTTCTGATTTAAAAAAGTATCCTATTTGTACCTGTGATCAGATGCTTAAAATCCTCTTGCTGCCCTGGATGCAGGAAGCTTACAAAAAGCCTTTCACAGTGAGAAAGGAGGTGAAGCACGGATGTGTGTTTGTTAATTTCTGAATCGTCAGTCTGACCAAACACACAAAACAATGAAGAAGAAATGATCAATGTGACCATACAGACCTGAAGCAAAACTTACTGGTCACCAGGCCAGATTTAAGAGGAGCCCTATACATCAGCTAGCCTCCAGTTTTCATCTACCATTATACTTTGTTTGAGGAAACACTAATAGTAATTTAAAAACCACCACCTTACCAAGGGTAGTTAGACTTTAAAATGACCTTTATATGCAGCATAAACAAGTGTCTGAAAATCGTAGTCATCTGAAACTTTTCCTGTTTGAACCTATGATAACTTTTAAAATTGCTGTGGTCTGACTCATACTTGGGAGGGCAGCCTTCTGCCCTGCTCAGTCCAAAAATAAATATACTTTTACACACAAAAAGAGCAATATTTTATTGAAAATCCATGTTTGTCGGAAAAAAACAACCCTGCAATAAGGTTTTCTACAGTCTTATCTCACCACTTACACTGTTTTTACAGAGTGATTTGTTTAAAAATGTAAGCAGTTCTTTAAATAGCTGGTTAGCTACCATGAGGTTAGGATTATGTATTACTGTTTTGTAATCAGTTGCTGACAAGACACTTGAACTTGTTTTACCATCTCAGAGTAAGAGATGACCCTTTTCCTAAAAGGAACTACATAACTGACTCTCCCTGCAGCAAGATAACATTTACAGTCTTAATTTAAATATCTATTATTTGATTTCTTTCAACTGTAGTCCTCTCCTCTTTTGTGTTTTGTTTCTGCTTTGTTGAACTCAGCACATTCTGAGGACAGATAAAATCTGAATTCCAAAGGCAGGCAGCCAGCAGCAAAAGACACTTTTGGAGATCTGATCTTCTTGTTCCCAGTTTACTCTGTTCTATCATTGCCCAGGAAACTCCATGCTATCCTGTGCTGGAAACCATTGCATAGAAAGTTCAGGAACTCCTTTCTGCTTGCAACGAAGTGAAATGGAGTTTTTCTCTGGCTTAGACAAAAGTGTCATTTTGGTTGCAACAAACTGCAAAGTGTAAAGAACTTTGTGAACATTTTCTTTGAAAATGGTGCCTTTTGCTTTAAGAATTTGTAAGCACTTTATCTGTCGTATTTAAGGATACTGTTTACCATTTTTGCTCTGACCAGATGGTTGGGGGTATAAGAAACAAACTTTTTAATCTCAAAGGGGAGCTGTTACGTTGCAATTATGCACTTCATAGAAGAGGGCATACAGATACAGTCCCCTTAAGTCCTTGTGGTCCTCAGACTGTTAGGTGTAGTTTAAATCTGTAGTATCCCCCAACGCAGAAGACCTTTGCTCTAGTTTTGCATATCTACCATGGTTAAGTATAAAATTATATATTATATTACATAATATATATGTTCAAAAAATACTAGCATAAAATACACATATTAAAAACATAAAAGAACAACCAAAATGTGTAATTCATAAACAGGACTTCTCCCTTCATGACAGGTAACAAACATAACATGATAAATAACTTCACCGTTACAAACATTGGAAAGTGTCTACTAAAATATATTTTTAATTAATAGGGGTACACCATTTATTTTCAAGGCCAGATTTAAAACAGTAGTGAGTTGGCTTGACACCTGAAGGTATAAAGCAATCTATTTATATCCAAAAGGGAGACATAGCTTAATGCAGAGAAACAGATGACTGAAATGCCTGTCTTTAGCAATTTGAGTGTGAAAAACTAAGAGGCCCTGAATCAGGAGACCACTGCTTTTCCTCTAGAGACAGAAATTATTGCAGCATAATTTATATCTGGACCTTTCTATAAGAAGCTATAATTATGTCCTTAGCTTTTCCAAAATCTCTGCATTGCAGGCAATTGCTGTGATTTTTATTTTTCTGATGATTCAGCTCAAATACCCATCTGTTTTGTTGTATGTGAGACCCATTCTTATCCTAACTTTGCAATACAAAATAATAGAACATACAAGTAACAACCAACAGTCAAAAATTTCATAGGGCAAAGAAGCAATTTTTCCCTTCTGCTTTTTAAAGCTCATAGAGAGCAAAGAGATGAATTTTCAAGGATCTGATGAAAAATATTGAGTGAAAAGGGAAAATACACTCAATATGGTGAGGTGGAAATTTAATTAAAATATTTTTCCATAGTTGAAAAGCAGCCAGCTGAGCAACCTGCAGAGATTAAAATCCTATTCACCATATTTGAAACTAGACTTCCAGCATGCTCTTCTAGCTGGGCCTTTGTACTAGCATATAAGAGCTTGGTTGTTCATTTAGCTCTGGGTTGTTGCTGTGATCTTGGTCACATGAGAAGGATTTCGGCAGACTGTTCACATTCCTTTAAACTCTGGCATAATAGAAAGCAGTTGCTGAACATGCTGCTGAATACTCTGCCGTTCTTCTCCTAGTCTCTCCTCAGCATGGAGAATCTCCTCCTGTAGGGAAACTGGTGGGGAAGCCTTCGATGTAACATTCAGATAGAGCAATTAACGTGGAGAATGACTTATAACTCACTATCCAGTCATCCTCCACCCTATCCTTAAAAGTTCCAGAGATCTATTGCTCTGGTAAGCTGAATTGCATGCAGAGTGCCCCCTGCACCACAACAAACCTGAAGAAAAAACACAAAAATACCCGGAGACAGAGCTGCACAAAATTAACCTACACAGTCGAGTGGCAGAGTTGTAATGTTGAGCATGTCCTCTGCAAAGAAACACAAAAGAATGGATAATTCAGGTCTGGATTTGCAGGGAGCAGTCTTTCCTCATGTGATGCCTTTGCAAGACAGAAAACGTTTACCTCAGGGTGATTACCAGGACTGAGAGTGGATTTACCAGGCGCTGACAAGATTGCAGTCTTTTTCTTTCCCTACTAGTGCTGCCCAGTGTTCCAGGTCACATACTATAAAGGGACAATAAATGTACAGACAGTTCCTCTTCTGTCCAGCCTCACTCAACCCCACAGGTACATTCAGCCTTGCCAAGAAAGAGCCCTTCCTCATTCTCAGAAGTAGAGGAGGCAACACCATCAAGAGATAGCTGTGGTTACAGGATGGGAACCATCCTGTCTCCTGTCATCAGAAAGTACAGGCACTTGTCAGGTCATGCGACTCAAACACAGCCAGGTCTTTACTCCTCCACTACTGTCTCCTAGAGGAGGGTCCTCATTTCCCAGTGTTGAAAGACTGAATGAGGGAGGCTGGGAAGAATTCAAGACAGTAGGCATGTGGTTTGTCCCGTTCACTGTTTTTATAATTCAGGACAGAGCAGTTGACCTAAAGACTCTCTTTGTGTGTGCTGGAATATGAATTTGTAATGTGTGACTCTCCTTGCCATCTAAGGTGTCAGCCAGTGTATTTTGTTCTTGTTTTCTGTTTAATCACAGGTCCAGTAAGTCAGTCACATCTGAAGAAACCCAAAAGGAGACTAACTTATTCATGGATAAACATGACTTCCTGATGATGGGAACAGTACTGTCTCAGTTCAAGTTCCTGTGTGTAAACCCACTGCCAAAGAGAGGATGCTCCTTCATAAAGCACTTGACTCCCGGGGAGCTTTTTTCTGTCACCAGATACCTCTCATGCCAAAACCCAAAAGGCTGAAGGGTTTGCAGAAAGATGCAGGTGGGTGGTGTGGCATCTGAGAGCCATCAAGGAGGGGTGAGGTACCGCAGGTATGATGGCACGGCCAATGCCCTCCTCCAGCCCAAGTTCTGCTTCTGTCTGAAAAAAAAGACCCAAAGCCATGTCTTCGTCTGCTGATCTTGTGAGAAGGAGAATCACCCAAGTTTCATCTTGAAGTTCCTCTCCTCATTGTAACTGCAGAAGGCTGTGTCTGACTTCGGCATGATAAAAGAAAGGTGTTTTAGTAAGGATAAGAAAGCCTCACTTCATATGGAACAATTGTGATATTTCAAATATATGAGACTAATAAAACAGTAGAAGAAAAAGGGGTTTGTTATCTTCCTACAAAATAAACTTTTTTTTGGTTCTGTTCCTAATGTGGGTTCCGTTCCAATGTGGGCTCAAGTAGAGCTGTGGTGAAAAAAATGTGCTTAGTATTTATGCAACTGTTCCATTCCTCCATGTCCACAAAACATAACTAAGAAGTTGAATAAAAACCCAAGTACAATATTTGAAAACAATTAAAACTGTTACTCAGAACAAGCAGTCCGTGAATTGTTCTAACAGTTCCCTGGAGTATTTAGATAATAGAGGCTGTGTATCATGTTGGTATGCAGCATTCAAAAAAAAAAAATTGTTTTGCAGTAAGGGCTGTGCTCAAAACACATATGAAAAGGATTCAAGTGGAATGTGCACTTATACCCACAGCTGTACTACCTCATTTGGAAAAAGTTTACCCTTAGTTTATGGATATCTCTCTCTCTTCTTTCCTTGTCATTCTCCAACCTGGCTTTGAGCCTGGTGTTGTTTTGGGGTTTTCCTTTCTCAGGATCCTGTGTGTTCATGTTTTAAAAATAAAAGATTGCAAAAATGAATAAACAGCCTAGTATGTATTTAGTTTAATAGGTCTGTCCATGATTTAACAGATGAAAACATAATCCAGTGTCTGTGAGAGGTCACTCTTCTGATAAAATTTCTTGGAAACACATTCCCATTCAACTTGATGTCTTTCTCTACATTGTATTTCACTTACTTTTCTGGTGTTTAGTAGGCAACAAGGAATGCTGCAAAGTGCAGGCATTTACTATTCGAGTGTCTGGTCCTATATATCCCAGTCCACATTCATTTGGCTAAGTTTTGCCTGTGTGATGTATGGTAACCAGTGAATGTTTGTATCTGAAGGGTTGAACTTGTGAGTGAAATCTAAAACCTCTTTCTTCTGAAGCTGCACAAGTGAGGATTATTTTTGTAAATTGGGTCTGAAAATTGAACTCCAGCATTGATGAGTGTATAGCTAATGGCCTAACAATGTTGCTCACAATATTGTTGTTCACAAACTAATAGAAAAATTGCAAATGAGAAATAAAAAAACCCCAAACTAGCAAGTTGGGATATGGAAAAAGTGGTTAGAAATTATATGGCACTGTATGGGTACCAAAAAATCCACAAGAAGAGTATACAGCCATGGAAATGATACCATTGTACTTGCTGAGGTTAAGTTAATTGTCATGGGTTAGCAAGCATAGTCCCGGAAGTGATGTTCTTGCAAAGGGGTGCTTACAGCTTCCTCTGGGACCTGACAGAACCTATCAGCTGGCCAGTTTGAATATGGACAATTCTTTAAGCCACTTAAAATTGTGACCGCCTCTGTGATCCACACTTAAGAATAGACAACCCTCCCCCACAGCTCTCTCTCATTTCCCGTGCTGGGACAGGTGGCTGCGGGCCCCGTGCGGGGGCCAGTGGGGCCAGCCCAAGCCCTGCTCGGGCCAGGCCGGGCCGGGCCACGGCCATCCTGGAGCTGATGGGCCCTGTTCCAGCCACGGAATCACCCCCCCCGCCCTCCCCCCCAGCAGGGCTGTGGGCAGTCAGAGTGGCTCAGCTTCCCCCCTCTCCACTTCGGCCAAGATTCAGCTAAAGCTGCACCATGTCTGGCAGAGGTCACATGACCAACAGTGATAAGCTTCATTCCAGCTGCAAGGCCTAGGTGAGATTAACCCTTTTAGTGCTGTGAAGAGCTGAAAACCTGAGGGAAGAGAAAGAGGAGGTGCTTAAAGCTGAAATTCTGTTGTGAAGCCATGCTATATTAGAGTACCTGTTGTAATTTCATGAAGGCATGGGGGGTGGAGCGTTCAACTTGTGAGCAAAAGCACCTGCGCTGAGATAGGCAGATGCTGAAGCAGCTGTAATTTCATGAGAAGTTTGAACAGGGAGAGATGGAAGTGATGAGGACTTTTGCTCCAAATGGAAAAGGAGAAAACCTCAGTTCCTAGAGATGTTCCCAGAGATAGTCCTAAAGATGAAGATGAGGAAGACCCTTTGCTCCCAGGGAAGGAGAAGGGCCTCTGTCCTTAGAGATGAAATGCTCCCAGAGATGGGTGAAGAGAACTTTTGTTTCGAACGGCTCAACCTTAAAATTGTACCCCAGTAATTTCAAGAGCGGACCCTCGAAAGCAGTTGTGGGAAAAGCTGCAAGTTGGGGAAGGGACTCACATGCGAGCAGAGAACCAACCCGGGCGGCTGTCTCATTGTGATAATGTTTTCATAGCATGGACAAGAGAGACTCCTCTTCCTAAATGGACTGAACAAGGTTATTATGGAAGTGATAAACAGACTGAACATCTCAAGGGTTGTCTTTTTATATTGTCAGTGGGAGAAGGGAGGAAGGTGGGGGGAGAAGAAGTGTTCTGAAGGTGTGGTATGATTTTTTTTCTTCTTTTAGGTCTGTTAATAAACTTCCTTATATTCTTTCAAGTTTGGTGCCTGCTTTGCATTTCTCCTAATTCTTATCTCACAGAAGATAAACAGTAATGAGTATTTTGGACCAAACCACTACACTAAATTGGTGTTTCCGCCCGGTTACAAACCAAACCCACTGCATTAATGAACAATACAGACAGAATCTGGGTGATATCATATCACAAGTATATGATTCTGGATGTTGTATTAGCATTAAATAGACCAAGTTTTAAAAATATGAATTTTAAGATTATTGAAATCTCTGCATAAGAGCTGTTTACATCCTTTGCTAAAGTCCATCTTTACCCTGAAAGTTATTCAATTTGCTGGTCTGAAACAGCTGTTTATTAGGGAGATATGGACAGATGTTAAAAGGATTTGTTTGCAGTTCTTAAAAGTTTTTTTTTTTCTGACCACTGGGAGGCAGTTTGGAATCTTAGATGTTGTTGGGGTTTTAGTTTAGTCTTAGTTTTTTCCTGTTAAAGGAATTTTCTCCCATATGCATGTTGCTAGGGGACAAATAGCTGTACTTAAGAAAGACAAAAAGGGGAGTGGGGCGGGCCTGGCTACTCCTTTGTCTACAGCTGGGTGTGGGGTCAGTTCGCTCTGAGCGTCTGGAGAGAGAAGCTGCAGAGAAAGGAGCTGCTGTTTTCTTTTGGCCATTCTTTCTTCCTGCTGGAAACAATGCCGGGACCCCAAAAGCCGCTTTCCCTGCCCTGCTGGAAGCCGAGCTGTGGCTGCCCTGCCCCGCTGCTGCTTCGAGCTTTCGCTACGCTGTAGCCCTGCTCGCCCTGCCTGCCTGGGCCTCCGTGGGGTTCTCCCATCTGGATACATCTCGCCTGCCACCCGGGATTTGCGTCCGTCCCTGCCGTTCCAGCCTGCCGTTCCAGCCTGCTGTTCCTGAGAGCCCGGGATCAGCTGCCCAGCGGTTTGTGAAGCCTTTGTCCCATCCCTTCCCCGGGATCCCAGGGCACTGGTGCCGCGTGTTTCCCGAGCTCGCTCTGGAGCGCCCCCTGCAGCCGCGGGGGAACCATCGCACCTGCCCTGCTCACCGGGAGCCGCCAGCGCCCCTGCCGGCTGCGAGCGGAACTGCACCCGAGGGGAAATAGCCTGACAGCCGAGAAGGCTGGGACTGGGTTTGTGACTGCTGTTACGGCCATAGTTGTTGTTGTTTTGTTTGACTGGTTATATACATATATATATATATATAGAGTAAAGAACTGTTATTCCTATTTCCCACATCTTTGCCTAAAGGCCCTTGATTTAAAAATATAATAACTTAGAGGAAAAAGGGGTTATATCTGCCACTTCAAGGGAGGCTTCTGCCTTCCTTAGCAGACACCTGTCTTTCAAAACCGAGACAGATGTGTGTTGAGCAACTAATTAACCAGCAGTTATAGAAAATGGCATCTTAGAAAATGTATGTAACTTGTTACATTCACTAAGACACATCTCCAAGCTGAAAATGCCAGGAACAGACAAAAGAATCAACTAAACATAAGCAGTCAAAGAACCTAAGTAAAACTAGATTAAATTTCTAATTGGATATACTCTTGTAATAGTAAAATGAGCTTTGAGCTTGTCCACGTAACCAGGTCCTCTACTGCTTATTCTTTTAAGTCTTACAGACTTAATACAGCTAAGAGGAGCTAAGCTGAATTTGACTGTGATTCATGTACAAATACAGTTAAATCTGTGGATATTTACTGTGACCCTGCAGCTAGTGAAAGGTCATTTATTCTTTCTTCTTCTTACAAACTCTGTATGCATTCTTATTTGGCATTTATTAGTGGAGTCATTCAGGCAAAAGTATGAAGACTCATCCTTTACTTGGCTGTTGTTTGTCTGGTTAAAAGCAGAATAGAAAAGAAACATACAAGAGCACTAGAAAAGAAGTTAAACAACTGAACTCAAAAGACTGAAGGAAAAAGGACTGGCTTTTAAGTTTCCATATTCAGTGGACAAGGTTCTGTATAAAAGCTTGGTTGATTCTAATGCTGATATTTGATTCCAACTATTGTTGGAATAAGCGAATAAGTGATTAAGTGAATAAGTGCTGGGAAATACAGTGTTCTGGGGACATTTCAGGAGGGTGGTGAAACATTGAATATATCTGGCAACACATGATTAGAACCAAGGCAATTAGGAGATGAATAATTCAGACTAAATAAATTTTAAACTTCTTCCATAAATAGCAGAAATCTCTCAGTGGAAATTCAGACTATCTATTCTCAAGAGCTGCAACAACCCATTTGAATGACACTTACAAAATATTACTAAGACTTTAACAGGAAATCTCTTCAGCCCTGACCCAAGAACTGTTTGCATAAGGAATATGTGCTTTATCAACTCATTTTACAATGATTATTTCTTTAATATTTCTGTTCAATTCACACAATTATTTTCTATCAAATACTTATCTGTAATTCAGCTGAAGACTCTTCCAAAAAGTGCTGAATCAGTTCATTCACTTAAGTTGCTGCTCAGTTAATACTTTAACCTGATGTAAGCCAGTCCTTCTGTCAGAAAAATCAGTCCCACTCTCAGTAACTCATGACTTGCACCCACTCCCTTGTTCCAGCACAGTTGTCTGTGTGACTACAATGTTAGAGAAATAAGGAACTTTTGCAGGTCAAAAATAACAATTTTACTCATTTCTTCCTGTCACCTAGTTCCAGGATTGACTTCATTGCATGGCTGCACAAATACTTGTGCAGGAGGAATGAGTAGGACTCCTTGTTTTGGCATTGCACAACGACTGTGGCCATTCAAGCTTTAACAGTTTGCTCCGATCACTCGACTGAAGGTTTCCCAGTGTACATATTTTCAGAGTAGAGGTTGCAAAAGCAGAAAAAGAATGCGTTTCTGCTGTTCAATATGAAGTCTGGAAGCCTATTTAAACTCACTGTCGTGATCGATTTAAGACAATCCCTGCACAGTTTCCACAGAAGCCTATATTCTTCCCTCTATAGAGGGATTATTCTCTAGCTAGAGGGTGGAGCAGACATTGGATGAGTAGGATGTTTTTAGCTTCTATGTCTTTTTATCCATGCTTTAGGTGCAGGAAAACAGAAATAAGAATGGAAAGAACCTAGTGAAAACCTTGTGGAAAACAACTATTACACAATAGCTGTTCTGAGATGGTTTTGAACATAGATGGGCCATTCAACACGGTAAGAAAGCCAAAACCCTGATGTGTTTAAGGGATAAAAGGAGATCTCAAAAAAGGAAAGGAGACAAATGATCCGCTGAAGCATAGTGCAGGGACTTTGTACACTGGGTTTGGAGCCCCAAACAGCTGTTTTGAAATTTACAGTTGTGGTGAGCCAGGTTAAAAAAAAATCATCCTGACTGACACTGGTGAAAAGAGAAGTTGTTGAGATCAGGAGTTTTGTTAGGGTGCTTTTTATGTTAAAATGAAACTTAAAAGGATTCTATGTGGTTAGACCCAAGCAAAATCCTCAAGTGCTCTTCAAGAGAGCACAATGAAAGGAAAAGGGCAAACACACAAAAGTAAAGAATTGGGAACTCATACCCCCAGGATGAGAAAACCTTGCCATATGTTGCTGATATTCTTGTCGAAGAAAATAACTTCTTTCACAGTAAGCACCTTTGAATGTCTTTATAATAACATGAGAACCATTACAATGCCACTGCCACAAGTAAAAACTATAATGTTGAAGAGACAAAAAAATGAGAGACATCATCAGGGACAATGAAATTCTGTATGCATTTAGTCTTCAAAACACAGGGAGTGTACAGTGAGTTAGTTACCACCTTAACTTTTCTAATGAATTGCACAGGCAGTCAGCAGCAAAGCCATCTAGATCATTAAGATTTGCAAGATTTTTGAGAGAGAGAATAGTTTTGCTGGCCAGGTTCTTAGTTCAGTATCAATAGCAAGCAGCAGCTCAACTCTGAGCTCAGAAAGAAAGAGGCAAATATACAGAAATAACCTTGCTTTTAAGGTTATATTCACAAATATTTTTCCTGCCCCTGCTCCCACCCCCAAATTTAAGTCAGCTCAGTGCTGAATGAAAGAGTTACTTCAGGAGACAAAAGATGTCAGGCATAAATATTATTATATTATATGGAAGGCCAGATTTACCAAAAAGCAGGTTACGTTTAACTACCTATAGTACTGCAATGAAAAAAACAGTGTAAAGCATTGTTTAAACTCCTGGGGGTTAGCACAGAGAGGACATGGATAAGAAAATTGCTATGATATACTGAAAACTTGAACAGTGAAAACAGAGAAAATAATGTAGTTGAAACTCAAGTTTAAATGCACAGTGGCTATCTATCATAGCATCAAGAAGGATAAAATTTTCAGAGCATGAAAATGGCAAGTGAGTGATCTCTATTTATTTGAGAGATAAGGAAATTCACAAACACTTTAGTTGTTAAGATGCAATTAATATTTGTGGGATTTCTTTCAGTACGACCTAGTCTTCAGAAAAGCTGATTCTCCTGAAGGTCCACAATGTAGTAGCACTTAAAACCTAGTTCCAGAATTTTCAGTTAAAATTTCAGTGGTTAAAAAAAAAGCATTTTTAGAAGGTGTCATGATCAGTTTATTAAAGTTCTTAGAAATGCCTTTGCCTGAATTAAGCTGCAAACGAGACCATATGCCAGTGACAAAAGTATGGGTTTTATTTCATGGTAAATACAAGAGAGAGAGAGAAATAAAGAAATAGAAAATAGGTGGGGGGGACAGAAAGAGTGACAGGGACAGAATAAGGAAAATATCACCACTCCATGGATCCCAACAATGCTCCATTGATCCTCTCCAGGTGGTCTTCTTGGTGGTGAAGGTCCCCCCGAACAGCGTAGAATTTGATGGGTTAATATACCTCAGGCCAGGTCAGAAAACCCAGGCACCTCCCTATGGGGGGAAGTTTGCCATTGTCTCTTGCAACAGACTCTGGATCTGTTGCATCATGTGCAGTCCTGTGGTACAAGGCCTCAGGAATTACTCTGGGGGGCACTTTGGGCAGCCTTTGACAGATTATGACGCCCCCTCAGCTGCCTCTCATGTGAATGTCCCATGGATGTGGCCTGTGGGGTTGGGGGCTCCACAGCTGGGCCAGTTTGTGTAAGGGAGATGTGATGGGTGTTCACTGCCTCTGACCAGAGGTTACACCCAAAACCTCCTCCCGACCTCATTTCAGGGGTGGGTGTCTGTGTAAACCTGGCTTCTGTGGGGTGTGGTCTCCCCAACCCCAAACTCAGCCAGGGAAGAATCCTTTCTGTGTTTGGCCTTCTTGTGGATGCATTCCTCTTTTTCAGCCTTGTTTGTTTTTTCCTAGGCCTCAGATGATTAAAGAATGTGTTTTCCCTTTATCTAATCTTAGTGGTTTAACTTACAGTCCAAATTCCTAGTCAGGTATCTTCTGGGAGGCTTCTTTGGTTGTACCTTCTTTATACAGTTTTTGTTATAATGAGCAGAACTTTCTATCAATGTTTGAGGCATTAACTATTTCAGTCTCTGACAGAAGGCTACAGAATTAATGGTTATATAAATATATATATGTATATATTCTTTGAGAAAGATCAGTACAAAAGATACAGAGCCAAATCTGCTACCTCCAAGTTGCTACCACAGAATAAAAATCTGGTGAAAAGAGGTTATATATTACAGAAAGAAACCCAGAATTTTAATTTTTCAGTACATCAGGTTGCCCTGGAACTGCGTAACAACGGGACATAACAGCTCGTTGAGTTATGTAGTGAAATATTCCAATTTGTTATTACAATATTACATATCATAATATTTGTTAGGGTTAGAAATAACCTTCAAAATGCTGTGGGAAAGTGTTGCTACATTTTCCATCTTGTCTTTTGCAGTGATAAATTCATATTCAAGGGATCATCTCACCCCATTCAGCAAAAGGTGCAGCACAGAGCAGGTGTTCACATTCTAAGGAAAAATCAAAGAAAACGAACTCTTGACACAATAGAACTGAAGTAAAGAAATTCAGCCAAATTAAATTTAATAAAGAAATAGATTTTATTCCGCAGCCGAAAGATCGGTCACACAGAAAGCCACGATCGAGAAAAGCAGCTCCGAGCCCGGGGTCGGAGCTGGGTGAGCAGGCATAGATCTGATCTCTATTGCACCAGACCTCCCAAGTTCACAAATGCTGCTTCAGCTGGTCCCTTCTTATACAGTTTTTGGGCAGAGTCCAAATTAACTCTATTCTTCTTGTAATTTTAGCATATTCATGAAGTTTTCTTGTCCTGGAGTAGGGCTGCACAAAGCCTTTCTTGGGTCTGATGAATTGTCCATTCTAGTTGATGAATGGCCCATCTCTGATGATGAATGGGCCATCTCTGGTTCCTGGAACAGTTATTTTTAGTTCCCGGAATGTCCATTCCTTATCAGATGAGATGTAGATAACAGAAGGTGGTGATCAAGTCGTCATGGTGTCAATGTCCCGGTGATAAGATCTAACCCCACCTGGGTGGAATCCTCACTTATTGATTACATCTGTGAGAGAACTTCTTTTAGTGTTGTGAAATTTTTCTCTCAGCCAGGCTGGTGGAGGGATTTTGAAACTCTGTCTCTGCATGGTCTTATTACATTTCAATTTTATAGCACGAATTACACACTTTATTTATAACAGAACTGAGAAAAAGTTCTCAAAGGAGCTTGCTAATGCAAAATTTTCTGTAAAAGGGTAGTTAGGTATGAACAGGATAAATTATATGCGTGTTCAAATTTCAGTTGATTTATTCCTATTCCTTCCTGGGTGCTAACTACTTCCTCTTGAAGATTCATGACAGATTCTCATAAGCCATGTCAAGACTCTGGATCAAAATACTTGTAAATTTGTCATTGCATTATCATTAATTTTATTGAAATGAAAGCTTACACAGTCTCCACATGCAATTTATTTATTTGTTTGTTTATTTGTTTGTTTATTTCAGCTGGGAAAATGAGGAGTGCAGTCCATGTAAACTTAATTCTCAACTGAATTTATTAATTCCTTGCCTATCGTAGTGCTTTTTCTATCCCAGAGGGGTAGTTTCCATGTATAAAAGTTGAGGAGAAAAACCACATCCAGATGTCTGTTGCCCAACAAACTTCCATCATGTCGCCCTTATTTAAAGGCAGCATTTTTAATTTGTGAGGTAATGCAGAAAACACACTGAAGGCACATAAATATACAGGATCACACCTACCTGGTGGTCATTCCATTGTACAGAGAGCATGGTATGTACAGAGAAAGAAATGTGTGGCCATACAATTCACATGGTAGCGTATGATGGTCTCTCCAGGATTCTCATATCCCAAAAGTTTTCTTCAGTCAATGACCAGGAGGGGGAACAGTAGACATGAGTTTCACGCATCATGGGAGATTCTTGTTCACCCCCATATGGCAATGAGCCAAAGAGGAAGTACTGTCTGTCAATATGGAACCATTATTCATTACATCAGCCTTGCCTGGAAACCTACCTGCTGCTGTTTTCTCAGTAATTTTTAAGCTCCATTTTCTTATTGAAAAGTAATAGTGGGTTGAAACAGTTCAGATTTTCTTCCTAAAAATTCTAAGAAATAAAAAACCAGAATACTACTTCTATTGAAGTTTTGTAAGTCCTAATGCAAAGATGTTTTTAATTTTCTATAACAAAAAAACATACTATAATTTGAAGTGGTGTGACAGTTTGGCCAAATTTAAAAATATATCCTCTGAGAGAAGACAGGTTACAAACCACCATTCCCCCACCAGGTTCAGGAAAAAATAAATTTTCCTCGAAGGAAAGTGAAAGAGATAAAAACTATTTATTTAACAAACACATGGGAAAAGGATAATAATGCTGAATAATAAAAATCTCTCACTGTGGAGAAAAAAACCTGGGAAAGTGTTAGAGTCCTCCCTTTGGCCTCCTTGGATCTGGGGCTTGGCCCAGGGCCAGGCCCTCTGTACCTGGTGGAAAGTCCTCCTGACGTGTTCTGAGGTTGAAGCAGTCCAGCAGAAAAGGGAGAAAATCTGAAATTCCAGGGAAGGAAAAAAAGCTCAACTCTCAGTGTCTTTCCGGAGAAAAAGAAGCTGAACAACTGGCCAAAAGCTGACCAGGCAGCCGCAAGCCGGGTGCTTCCTCACTCCCCTGCTGCGGTTGAAAAAAAAAAAGTTGCTATCTCCGTGTGACCTTGAACAAGCTGCAAACTGCTTTGAAGAAGTTTTGCTCAAGTTTTCCTCCCCCCTCTCAGGCTCAGTTTAAAGGCATAGAAAGGCACAAAATTAATTCTTGGGCATATGTGGGATATGCCCAGCCACTGCCCAGGAGGGATGTCTGCTGAGATAAGAGATTTCGCAACCGCCCAGCAGGACTCCCTGGAAAGGACTTTTGAGTCATGGTGAGGAAAGGCAGACCCACAATCCTTTGGGAGACCCTATGCAGATCGTTCTGTAACCCATTGGTCTATCCCAGACCCTCTGTAATCCATTGGTCCCCTTGCTGATCCCCTGTATCCCTATAAAAGAAGACCAGCTCGCCTCTGTGGGAGGAGAACTCGTCCCTGGCCTTCCCTTCGCCGGAGGGAACCCGCAATAAAGCTCCCTTCATGCGGAACCAGCCATACGGGTCCTCTCGTCTCTCTCTCTGGTCTGGTTTGGCCTGGAGGCTGCCCTGCAGAGCTGAGCTGAAATCACGAGCTGATAATCACTAAAGAGCTGACAGCTTCTGCAAGGGCTCCTCTGCCAGCAGCTGAGAGGAAGACACCGGGCCTCGGGAAGGCGATTCCTTTCAGGACCATCTCCCCAGACCGGTCATCTCTTCCTGGGTCACAGCCTCGGACCCCACCACCAGCTGTAATAGGCATAGGCAGCGATATGGGATACACATCATAAAATCACACCAAGGCAAGAGGAAATCTACTTTCAGAAATCTGGTGTGGGAGATCAATGTTTCTAGTGGGAGCACATGCAGGATGGAGCAGCACAAAATAGGATAAGACATCTGAAACGTGCTCAACTTACAGCCTGTTCTAACTTCTGGAGAATGCAGTAACCATAATCCACTTCTTTCCTTTTTTAGAAGTGGTTACATAGAGAAGAAGCACAACAGCAACACAACTTTTTTCATAATACCAAGGATGTACCTGAAGATGGCTCAAGCAGCACAGCCCAAGCCTGTTGTAAAAATGTCTTCAAGATGGATATTAGATACCATGGTGATGCACAGCACATCCTCATCCAATGACTTTATGGATTCTTAACAAATTTAGAAGAGTGTGTTTAGTTGCATAATTAGTATATTGTGATAAATAAGTGAATTTTCCAAAATAGGAACTCAGATGTCTCAGGGGCTTTCCAGACACCTGTTAAGGAGACTTCTCAGTCTGACCATTCATGAGACTCTGGCAGTCACACTCCCACTGTTCGCCAAAATTGTCATCAAAACTGTGGGAAAAACAAAACCCCTCCAACAACATTTTTTATGTTAGAGAGTCAAGGCATTCCTTTATTCTCTAGCCAGGATGTTGTTCTGGCCAGGATGTTGTTCTGGCCAGGATGTACCACAGAAATCATCTCATCCACACATAGCCCATCACCTTTACTAGATTTTTCAGGTCTTTTTTACAGTCAAAACTCACAGAAATGAATTGATTCAGTGTTCATTGGTCTCAAGTTGTGTAGTTCTTAGTATTTGGTCTCCTATTGGATCCAGATTTCTTTGCTTCTGATGTTAATTAGATCTTCATTCCCTGATTTTCTTATCAGTCTTTTCCAGAGGAGATGTCCCCAACTCTGCCAGAGGCAGAGTCCGGAGTAGATGTTCCTAGATGGCCGCTGATGTTCTGTTGATGTTCTGTCGATGGCCATCTCTTGTTGGGGCTACTCCCAGTCTGTTGAAATGCTGAGCCCATCAGGCCTCACCTAGAGAAACAATGCCCTGGAAAGAAGCTTCAGTTCCCTTCCCCTAGAGCCTCCAAGGAATATCCCACACATAGGAACCCCTGGGCTTTTATATTCTCATGTCCAAGTGAGCTCAAGTCTCACTCTTCCTCCTGAGTCCTCAGCTCCTGCTGTCTCCCAGTGTCCATTCACCCGGCTGGCAGCACCAGTCATCCTGCCCTTTGTTCTCCAAAAGGCTGTCACTTCATGGCTCCCCATTCCCCTGGCTGGCCACCACCAGACTTTGTGCCTTTCATTGCGCAAAGGGCCAGCAGTTCACCGCATCTCGTCTCAAGTTCCCACCCAGAGCTCAATCCGCATCCCAGTCTGCATCTTGCAAACCAAGTACCTGCACCAGCTGTATTCCCCAACACATCTTTCCAAAGTTCTTTTGTTCTATGGTTGCAAGCATCTCAGAGTCTCCTGACATCACATCAATCAAGACTGATAGGCTTAGCTTCTAAAACCATGGCTCCTAGTGTAGTTTGGATGAAGAGAGAAGTCTGTGAAATAAAATAAATTCCACAAGGTGGAAAATGTAAGTAAATTTTGACAGGAAAAAGCCCCCATGAAATAAGTTGTCTGGAGAGACCATACCTTCAGGAATAAAGATGTTTGGATGCTGGGCAACCATCTTTGGACAAATGAAGCACATTTTTTCACTTTTAGTTGCCAGCAGTATTTAGCAACTGTTGTGACTTGATAGAGCACCATGGCACCCTAGCTCAATTCCTCACCCACTTCTATTGAAGGAGCAATTACCTTACCTTTCCTCATGATATAAAGCTCCTTGAGATGAGTCAGGCCAAATCCATCCTTCCTCAGGACTTGCATGAAATTCTTTCAGTGAGTCTTCAAGCTCTGCCACAGCAGCTGTGACTAGAACTGGCCAGACTTCTCTGTGTAGAAAAGAAGTTGTTTTGCCTGCGTAGAAAGACATTAGTAAACACTGCTTGAACTACTACAGAAGAAGAGAAATAATTTAATTACTATGAGCTTCTGCTTATCTCTACTATGGTACGTCAATATCAGTCCAAATTTTCTAGTCAAGACCCACTGTTTTGGTAACCCATTTTTCCCTTTGGATGACAAGTGGAGGCAGGTTTGACTGCAGCACTGACCTATGTTAGTCATTATTGCACAACAGCCAGCCACCTTAGAACTTGTACCTTATTCAAATCAATTATTTTCAAGCTTTTTCACTCCATCTCACTGCATAGGCATTTCACTTTCTCTGTTCCCAAAGGAGTTTTATTGTAATATGGATTTTCCTTGTTTAATCCCTTTTACAGATTTTGTTATTAATTTCCAGTTTCTCGAGTAGAACAGGCATCTCCTGGAGGGAGGGTTGCAACTCCTGGAGGCAGGGTTGCAACTCTTCTCAAGTTCAGTCTTGAATCATCTTCAGTTTTCCCTAAAGGGGATGACTCTTCATTTAAATTGTTGATAGTAATAAAATAATGCACCCATTCTGCTAATACCTCATAGAGGATATTTTAGTAATTTCAAGCCATGCAGTATGAATTAACTTCTTTACTGAGTAATGCTTTTATTTAATACTTGAATGCCTCATGTATTTTATTAAATAAATTAAGTACTTGGTAGTTTACCTGTTCACTACTTTTGTTACTGGATAATCTGGAAAATCTCCCCAAGCAAGTAACTGAAGGAACACGTGACTCATTTAAATTTTTCCCTCCAGCAAATAATTTACATAGTAATTACAGTGTAGCAAAAGTTTTGAAATTATATTCCCAGAAGACCATGTGCAGGTTGTGCACTAAACCTGCAAACTCAAATTTTCTATTGACCTGAATGGTTTTTACAGAATAAGGAGTTTGTTAGTTCACAATTTGAAAGTTGTTGCTCAAATTTCCATGTGTTTGACAGTAGTGATGGAAAAGTGTCATGCTCCATTTTTGCTGTCCTTTGCTATCCAGTAAAAAAGCCCTTCTGAAGCTGAGTGAATGCTTTGTAGAACTAGGACCTTAACCAGCAAATCAGGGCTTTTTCCACGGAAGTGGCTGTGCCAAAAGCAGCTTAGCTTCCAACGGTGAAAAACCACTGGAGACGCTTACGTGCTCAGGGATGCACGGTAACGGTCCCTGTTTGGGTGCCACTTTGTCGTGGTCTGGCTTGGAGGTGCTGGATAGTGAGGTGCCGCGACCTTCCGAAAACGTCTCCAAGGCAAAGCCGCTCAGCAGGACCACCACACACTCACACACTTGTACACACACACACGGATAGCTCCAGAAAATGGGCTGATGACAAAGAGACAGGAAGGGTCTCCATATGGGGTTCCAGGGGAGGGGTTTAATGCAGCCACGTGTGAAGAAGGAGTCCAGGGACGAAGACACATAACATTGGAGGGTCCAGGTTTATATTCGGGAGTGGAGGGAGCATCAGGAACCAATGATCTGAGGGCACGGGGGCAGTACACAGGTGGGGTTAGGGTATGGGAGCCAGTGGGGAAATTCTGAGGGAGTGGCGATGGGGCAAGGGGCAGTGGGGGAACAGGGAGTGGAGAACCTTCCAGGGCAGGGACATCTAAGGTATAGAGGCCAACGGGACAACCGGGGAAGCAGAACTGGGGTACATTAGCATAACAGAGCAATGCATCCCAGGGGAAGCCTTTTTGTCTCCCTAACTTGGGGGAGGATCTTTGATACTAGGGACTGTCCCACCAGTGGACTGTCTTTGTCCCTTGTACTGCAGGCCCACCAGCCTCCACATTCTGTTACCTCTGAATAGAAGAGCACAAGTCTAATGGGAGACAGAGGTTTGCTACAAGAGAAAGCAGAATTGAAGCCTGTTCAAGATAAGTTGTGATCAGTTATAAGTGGCCCAGAGCTCAGAGTTTCAGCTCACATGATGCTGATGTATTTGATAATGTTATTGCTGAGTCTAAAGCAGAATTGTGAATACCAGTAAAATGGCCTATAAAAGCAGAGGGCAAGGGCAGCTGGAGCATGTTTCTGTGTTGGTATCTAAGGAGTGGCATAATGTGATGACTTTTCATTACAGTTGAGAAAATTGCTCACTCCTTAATATGCAGTTTCAGGCTAGAAGTACAGTAGATACTATATATACGGTATTCCTGAGGTGCTGGTGATTAAGGTCTGTAATTCACAAAAAGGGAGATGTACTGTTATGATCCATGCAAACTTCTATGGATGAGACACAGAACTCACTCTCTAAGATAATGTAGAGATCGTTATAATGAGTTATAATCATTCCACCATTGCAAGTGAGCCAAAGCCATTAATTATATGTGTGTATTTCTGTGTGTTTACAGATATAAATATTAATATTATGTCCAACCTGGGCATTATTTCAATGTGGAGAGAGTGGTTTTTAAAGCTGGTAACATTTGTGTTAAATATATCCTGCACTGTGTAGATCAGTGACAGTCAATGGCTTGAGGAGTGAGCAGAAATTGATTTATTAATGTTGTACTTTTAATTGAAGTAAAAGTCTTCTTGTACAGATTTGGAGCTTAGCAACAGAAGAAGATCTGAAAACAAAGAGATTTCAGTGGTCACAGCTTGATCTTAAAGAAATTCTAGTGATTTTAAAAGGGTAATAATACAGAAGCATTTTTATAGCCCTTTTTGATCTTTCCTGTATTTGGAGGTAAACAGGCTTTTTTTCATTACAAAACTACAAGAAGAACTAGTTTTTGCTATTTTTCCTTTACTGGAACTACTGGACTATTTGAAAATAATTGTGTCTTGTTAAATTGCTATGCTACTACTTTAAAAGGTGAAATCAATCCTGCTTTACTTCAATTAATTTTCTCTATGCAGGGAGAATTTTCTCCCCAAAAATAATCGCTGTAAGTCAGTAAGACCACATGCCATGGCTCTTGTAGGCCAGAACTCAGCACAACACTCTCAAATGTAAAAACTGAACTTAAACTTAGCACTGCCCTTAAGCCTTACACACTTACAAAAGGGCCAAAGCACATGTTTACGAAGTTTACTAAATTGAAGGAGGGTTGTCAGTAAGCTTTAGGCTGCCTGGAGCACTGAAAAGACATGTTTAAAGCATGTTTAAAGCAAGAGCAAATGACAGCCAGAAGGCAAAGTATTCCAACTTTCCAACATTTTAGTATACTGCTGGATGGGCTGCAGTAGGTAGAGGATTCTTCATGGCTCACTTAGAACTTTAGTCATAGGCTGAGTTTCTGTGGTGCTACTGCTTTAACACAGGGTCAATGCCCACACCAGTTTGAGAGGGTTTATACCATTAGTAGTGATGATCTCCTCCTGTTAGGCCTCCAAACTAATGTAGTTTTGAACAGAGCGTTGCAAGATGACAGAATGTTTGAAAACCAGACACATTTGATGTAGTACTTCTCATACTTGTCAGTTTCGAAGTAATCCACTGTTTCTACTCACTTTACAACATCTTCAGGCTATCACTGGAAGACTGGGGACAAATATGAACAGCATATAGACTTAAATATTGTTATACTGGCAGTTTTCGTATTCTGCAGAGAAAGTGGGACATTCTTAGGGTTCTCCTGACTTAGGGTTGAGTATCTCAAGGCAAAGCCACACTTCCCAGGTTTCCTTCACAACCTTTGTTTGGAGGACCTGCAAAGTTTTACTGATTCAGTGGTGTTTCTTTCAGCTCTTTTAAATTAAGTCCTTGGCAGAACTTGAGGCATCAGTTGTCTTCTACAGTAGGTCTTGTGGCAAGACAGGCATTTCAATGGATTTGTAGAGACAAAAAAATGGGCCAGGGTGTATTTGCTGTTCTTTTACTATTACAGATAGCTGGAACTTTGCTAAGTTTTCTACCTGGATAAGAAATTGAAACCTGCAGTTGTTTCTGTCTTTTTTTTCTGGAAGGTACTAAATGAGAAAGCATTAGAAGACCCTTAGAGAAATTTTTTCTAATCAAGAATTAAGGACAACTTTATTATCCTCATGCATGTAATTTTCATCAGTAAATAATGTTGACTTGTGTTCAAGTGCTCAGCTCAATCTATGAGTATTTTGCACTTTCACATGGAAATCTGTATAAATACCTTGGGTTCTATCTTCTGATTGGTCTTTTTTTTTTCCTCTCTCTTTATGGTTGTTGTATTTTTTTATAATGGGATTCAAGAACATTCTCAAGATGTGGTCTAGAGTTCTTTACTTTCTGTGTAAGGGCATCCATTTCTGGCTTGAAGTACAACCTGAAGTTAGAGGCTCAGTTGGTCTTTTCCCACCTAGCTGCAGAGTGTATGTGGTAGGAAACGAATGAATTCTGAAGAGGAAAGAAATGCTGTCACAGAATTTAGTTTTAGATGAGAGCAGGAAGAAAGCAAAGATCTTGACTAGCTAGTTCAGCTTTAATTTAGGAATTCACTAGCTATTCATTGGAAGGACGTATAATTCATCCATTATATCATTGTGCTTTCTCCTATTGCTCTGCCAAAGATTTAAAGGTGGGAATTTGAATAAAAGTGAGAGAATATGTTGAGAGTACCTAATAAAATCACGGTATGTTGAGTACCTAATTACAAAAAACATGTGAGTTAGAGGTTGAAGTAATATTATACGAGAAGGGTACAATGAATACAGAGGTTATCAACAAAGTTTTAGGATGAAACTCCTATAAATATTACTCAAGGCCTAATTATGCTACAGCCTTAGAAGAGAGAGAGGGGTTCTTAAACCTGATACACAGTATAACCTGTCGAGGAAGTGTAAATGAAGGTGCGGAAGGTGTCTCCAGTCTCTCTACCCCATGTCACATTTGGTCATACAGTATTCTTGTACTCGAAGGTTAAAAGTAGTTTCATATGTTAAGGGGCACCTTCAGTACTTGGTATGTTCAGAGCAGTGACACACTAAACTAACAACTAGGTAACAAAATGGATGTCAGCTCTGGTAGCACTGTGAAAAAGAAAGCACCTACATCAGATTTTGCATTCTCTGGGCAGTACAAGGCATCAAGCAAGCAGAGGAACTAAAAGTTAAACAGTACAGAAAAAGACCTCATATGATTAAATACTGGAAAATTGTGTAGAAGCGCTCTGGCAAAATATTTTTGTAATCTAGAAACAGCACCAGAGATGAGTGGAAAAGATAATGTAGTCTTGAATACCATTATTAAAAATCTCTTCCACTAGATAGACATTAAAAATAGACATTGCTGGGATCTGGAGAGAACATCAAACACAGCCCATGCATTGCAGACCCTTCCAAGTGCTCCGTTTCTGTCTGCAGATGTAAAAGATGGAATGTTTGGAACCTGACTGCAAAATTTCAGAAGTGGTGATAATGCTAGTAAATCAAAAGCCTGGTTATTGTTACATCGTAGATTTGAAACTAACTCCTAAATGAAGGCTCACAAATTGCAAGTGTTGTTTGGATGTTCTTTGATACAGTTCCGAGCAGATGCAGAGTGGAGTGCAACCTTGTTTTGTTGCCGGAGTGAATGTTTATCTAGGATACTTCTGAGGGGTGTGTCATTCTATCCAGTAATTAAAACCCATGCTTTCTGGATAATCCATCACTGAATTTTTCCTCATCTAGATTCAGATTTCTTATATAATCCGTGGTACTTAATTGAATCTTTGGACCCATATATTCCTCCAAACAGACAGGATATAAAATAGGCATGGCCCTGTACACAGATCAGTATCTTATGCAAAGTCTAATAGAAACAAGTACTTATGGCATCATAAAAATATACCTTTCACTTATGGAGGAAAAAAGAAAAAAAGTGGGTGAAAGAATGAAGGAACTCATCAGTTACTACCTCTTATTAAGAACATAAGGTAAGTGATGGAATCTACTATGAAATCTCTAAGTAGATCTCATTGACTAGGGAACTCCTTGGGTACTATCTAATCTACCAGTCTAATAACCCAAGTAATTTTCAGTATGTCCTTAGACATCCTAGATGTTTCCCATATTTTTCATGTCCTAGTGAAAGAAGAAGAAACCCCTAGCTCTTGGGAAGTGAGGAGCATTTGGAACTGCAGCTAAAAAAATTATTCTATTTTGGCATATGGATTATTTGATGACAACGGCATGTCTGGATTGTCAAAGGAACACACCTGCCAGTCAGCACTCTCAGAAACACCTCTGCAGATTAATTAGAGGTATGGCAAAAGAAGAGATAATAAAATGAACAAATGAGCAAATCATGGCATCTTTTCTTCTGATGTGAAATTAGTGCATGCAACACTTCACTCATGGAAACTAATCTCTCACTTATATAGCCCTGAAAAGTAGTGAAATTCAACAAATATCCATGTTGTATTGCTTGTGGCCCTCACCTTAGTGCCGGAAATATCCCACTATATGGATGAAAACAGTCTTAAGTTCTTCTGTTATCTCTTCTGAATGTCCTATCATGTTGCTGATTTTAGGAACTCCCTAAATACAGACAAAGTGTCTTAGAAAGGAGATATTGTTTATTCCGTACAGAGTGCAAGGTGGAAGTTTTCCACAGATCACGCATGTCAAGGAGTAAAAAGCAGGAGAATTTATACATTGAAATCTACATAAACCCATCTATCTAGTACATAGTTACACCTACATATTGCATAATTGTTTAGCTTGTTCCACTTTATGAAATATGAGTTACTGCACCTGCGTGGGCCTCTTAGGGAGCCTCTGGTGGTCTCTGGTTTGGTGAGGTGTCCCCTACTCAGTTTTGAGCAACATTCAGTTCAGTACTCACAGAACTCTGGGTTGAGTGCCAAGGAAGATGCGATCTGTAACTCAGGACCACATCTTTCAGACAATTGCAAAACAGGTAATAAAATACAAAAGCTTTCCGTAAACATTGAGCAACATCTGCTTAATACACCTGATAGCATCTTTTTACATTCAACAGAGAGGTTAAAGGTGAGAATGATACTATCTGGTTCCATCTGCAACAGAGATCAAAAGAAGGGACAGAGACAGTGAATTCTCCTTAAAGACTCAGGGCCTAAAACTACAGAGAATTCTAATTAAAATACAGAGAATTCTGCTTAAGGACATCAGTAATACTTCCAAATGCTGGTTATTTATTTATGTGGACCATGGCTCACTTTTCTGATAATTTTTAAAAGTCAAAGAGTCACTAAAAAGTAAGGCTACTCAGTCATTATTCTCTTGAAGTTCTATGAGTGACAAAGTTTGGAGAGCCCTTTTGGAAACCTAGGCCTAGGAGTTATCCCTAGGGATTCAATATAGCTCAGGGATGTCAGGGTCAGGATCAGAGTGCAGGACATGGTGCCTTTTGCTCCCCCACTCAGGCTGCTTAAATATACTGCTGTTCAGCAAGACACAGAACAGAAGACTGTACAGACACCCTCACTGATGCTGTCTGGGTTAGAACTCTGCAAATGGATTGCTAATGTGTTATTTTATGCACCATAAGGAAAAAATAATTTTGAACAGAGAGATGAAATTGATCATTACCTTGTCGTGGTGTACTGTTAACGTAGTGATGTGTCCTTGCAATGTGTGTTTCTCCTTTGACTTTGCATTGCTGCCACATCACCTGAGGGAAAATGGCTTAGAATAAATATGTAATTTCCATTACTTCCTTCCCTGTCTGAAAACTGTGTTTAAAATTCTTCCTTCTCCCCAACAAATCTCAATTCTTTGAAATGCAGCTATCAAGAGAAAGATAACCATAAATAAGAAATAGTACTGTCTCCAGTCTAGGGATTGATGAAAAATAGAGAATGGTTTTCCTGTGCTTCTTTCTTAGACTCCTGCCTTCTGAGAAAGATTAAGATGGGCTGTCTGAACTGCAAGGAACACATTGAGATTCTGCTATAACCCTTCGACAGAGACCCAAAAGGGCAACAGACAATTTTTTTTTGTCAGAGCAAGCTTGTTTCACTGTAAAAATGTCAACATCTCAGCAAAAAAGACTAATTTCCAGATGAACCACTTGAAATGAAAGCCAGGGCAGGAGCAGGAAAAGGGGGAAAAAAAAGAGTACTTAATAATCCTCAAAGGACAAGTATTTGATGGGAGAATAGCACACTGTAGGATCAGTGTTGCCTGCAAAATTCTTCTGCATCTCTGGGGTTGCTGAGTTAGCAGAGCTGATTGAGAGGGCTTCAAACTAGGTTTGAAGGGGAAAGAGAGTAAGACCAGGCTCACTCGAGATGAGCCTGTGTGAAGGAATGCTGCTGTTGGAGGCGACATTGACAGCCCAGCTGAAGTGCACCAGTGCACCCAGCATGGGTAACAAACAATGGAAGCCATTGGCAGCAGGAAGCTGTGACGTAGTTATCATCACAGAAATGTGGGGGGATGACTGGGGTGCTGCAGTGGATGGCTACAAGCTCTTCAGAAGAGATAGGCAAGGAAGGAGAGGCTGTGGGGTGGCTCTGTGCATTGGGGAGGGTTTCCGCTGTACAGAGCTCAGGGACAGTGGGGATGAGGCTGAGTGCCTGTGGTGACGATCAGAGGGATGGCCAGCAAGGCAGAGATCCTGCTGGGAATCTGTTACAGACCACCCAACCAGGATGAAGTGAAATATTCTATCAGTGGATGTTTCATGACCTCTAGCCCTTGTTCTTGTGGGAGATTTTACCTTGCCAAGTGTCTGCTGGAAGCACAGCACAGTGGAGAGGAGACAGTCTAGGAGGTTCCTGGAGAGTGTGGAAGGTAACTTCTGACACAGCTGGTAAGGGAACCTACCAGGGCATGCCCTTCCAGACCTGCTGTTTACAAACAGAGAAAGGCTGTGGGAGATGAGGTAGTTGGAGGCTGTCCTGGGAACAGATGCTAGTTTTCAATTCTTGGTAAAATAAGGAAGGGTGTCAGCAGAAGCTCTACCTTGAGATTACTGAGGGCACACTTTGGCCTGTTGAGGACACTGGTTCAGTCAGTCACTTGGGAAAAAGTGCTTAGTAACAAAGAGTTCCAGGAAGTCTGGACCTGCTTTAAGAAGGAAATCTTAAAGGCGCAGGAGCAGGTTCTCCCTATTTGCTAAAAGATGGGCTGACTGAACAGGGAGCTTTTGCTGGAACTCAAATAAAATAAAACTCAGATAAAAAGGAGAGTTCACCACCTTTGGAAGAAGGGACAGGCAACTCAAGAAGAGTGCACAGATGTCAATAGGTCATACAGAGAGAATATTAGTAAGGCAAAAGCTCAGCTAGAACTCATTCTGGCCAGTGCTGTGAAAGGTAATAAAAAGCACCTTTATAAATACATTAACAATAAAAGGACAGCCAAGGAAAATCTCCGTCATTTATTGGATGAACAGGGGGAAAATTGTCACCAAGGAAGAGGAAAAGGCTGGGTTGCTTGATGGCATCTTTGCCTCAGTTATTAACAGAAGGTCCAGTTATCCTCAGGGCAGCCAGCCCTGGCAGACAGGGACGGAGAGCAGGATAGACCCCTGCAATCCAGGAGGAAGTAGTTAATGACCTGCTGTGCCACTTGGACAATCACAAGTGTATGGGACTGGATGGGATTCACCAAGGCATACTGAGGGGGTGGAGGAAGAGCTCACCAAGCCACTCTCCATCATTTATCATCAGCCCTGGTTAACCAGGGGGGCCCCAGACAACTGGAGGTTGGCCAGTGTGATGTCCATCTACAGGAAGGGTTGGAAGGAGGAGCCAGGGAACTATCAGTCTGACCTCAGTGTTGGGGAAGCTCATGTAATAGATCACCTTGAGTGCCATCAGGCAGAACATACAGGACAACCAGGGGATTGGGCCCAGCTGTTCAAGAAATGACTGGATGTGGCACTTAGTGCTGTGTTTTAGTTGACAAGGTGTTGTTCAGTCAAAGGTTGAACTCAAAGGACAATCTTGGAGGTCTTTTCCAGCCTTAATGATTCTATAATTAGGAGTTGTCAAGAAACTTCTTCTTTAACCTGATAAAAATGTAAGGACATTAAGTGTCTTACGAAAGGAATAATTTGTAATACTGAAAAGTACCCAAATTCAGTACATACACATCAGTATAGTATGTACTTTCATCAGAAAAGCCCCCAAATATAATTTGTCACACTGTAGTAAAAGCATGACTTGGAAAGAATGAAGTAACTGCTGAATCCAAGAATGTTTCTAGAATTAATTAAAATTAACATTATTATTAAATGCAAGGAAATCAGACTAGTATTAGATTCAGTTGAGAGTAATACAGGAGAAAATATATTCTGTTTATACTATTGTCACAAGGAGTTCTTTTCCCTTTTCTGAAGAGCTTCTAAATCTTGTTTTCATATTTCCAGTGTGTTCAATTATCACTGAAGTACTAATTCTTATTACCATGGAGTTTCCTTAATCCACATCTCTGCATCTGTGCAGAAAAAGCTCCAGATATACAAAACGGTTATGCTTTGAGGGTGGAAAGTATTGTGATTCATGCTCTGATTGGGATTAAAAGAGATCATGAGATTCCTCTTTGAATCAAACATGAAGGCGTACTCCTTTGTGTGAAGTATGTGTATGAAGGGATACTCCTTTGAATCATCTGAACGAAATAACATCAATTTCCACAAAGCATTAAAAAACCCAGAAGAAAACACATTTTATAAAATAGGCATATCACTCATCTGTTTGAACATCTATTTAGCATGTGTAAGACTTCAAAAGAACTTTTCAAGTCTGAGGTAAGAAAATAATAGCACCATGCGGGACCTTTTATTAATAACCTAAGGTTCTAATTTTATAACAAAATTTATTAAATTACCTGAAGCTCTGCCCCCTATCTGTTTTTATAACAAATCCATTAGTCAGAAGTGTGCCTTTTTGCCTGCATAAAGGAATTGGGAGAATCCATTATGGTACTACCATAATGATAGTATGATAATCCTTTGTGTTGTGGGTTATCACCTAAGATAATTTTTTATAAACCAAGACCACCTTATGCTGGGTAACACATAAATGCAGAAGAAGACAGTGCTTATCCCTCAGTATATAGCATGGCAGGTTCACTAACTCCACTCTCTCGTGTACAGTAAGTAAATGTGTGCACCCGGCTGTCACACTTGCCTGATCCCAATACATCAGCAACAGCCCTGGAAAAGCTCTGATGTACATTCACCAGTACTTTCAGAGTAGGATGTTGTTCACTGCAACCCTGCATAGCTCCTTTCTTCAAAGCCTATTTAATCAAGGTGAGAGGACTTAAATCTACATACCAGCTGTGTTTTATTTGTAGTGAGTAGTACTTCATAATGGAAATGTAAATCTGCAGCCAAGGTCAGAATGCACTCTGTAGGACAACCCGTTCTTTGTGTACTTCTTTCACAACCCAGACCCTGTGATTTTTGCTGAAAAGCTTTTTATGGTAAAGGTGGAGGCATGAGAAATACTTTTCCATGACAATTACAACTCAAATGGCAGAAAACAGGATAGCTAATTAGTGTTTTGATTAGACAGCTGGAATCATAGCCAACTCTTGTCATAATATTCTTAAATTCTGCATTCCATGTGAATTCAAATTACTTATTTTGCAAGTGCAAAGTGTTGAAATTCTGTCCTGGTGTAAGTGGAATGCTGCAAGGACTGTTCTGTTCCTGACAGAGGTAAATATGACATAAAGCTATTATCTGCAATTTATAAATAAAGTGTAATTATTCCTGTTTTTAACAATCACGTTTGCTTCTTCTATTAACCATGGTAGTATAAGCACATTCATGCCTATTCAACAGATACTGAATTAAACTGAAATGTAAAAGGGAGATGGGTAGAAAAATCTTTGTATCCTCTTAACAGTGCTGCATCATTCTAAAAGTTGTTGTACCTATGATTCTGTCAACTGTTACAAGCACATTTAACTTAAAACAGAAGCAAAGGACAGAGGATGACAGATGGTTATGAAAATATCTTCATGACTAAACTCCTTTGATTCTGCAAGCAAAAATGAAAAGAAAGAGACGTACCCACACTTCAAATCATCTTTGTGAACCTTACATAATTTAATTTTACTCGTACTAGAAAACACTTCATTTAAAAATATCCTCAACCAAAATATTTTTTGGAGCACCAAAGATGTTTGCTTTTCCAGCCTCAAGGAGTTTCAGTGAACTTTATTTTCCAAAGAGTCTAGAGCTTCCCATTAAACAGTAAAGACCTCTTAATGTCATATTTCTTATTTCACAAATACAGTTCTTGTCATAAATTCTTTCATGAGACAAAGAAAAGGACTTTTCTTTACCTGCACACTCATTTGCTTATTTCATGGCTAGGATGACCTGCATAATAAATTGAACTTGCAAATGTTAGGAAACACTTATTTTTAGTAAGAAAATACTACACTGGTAGTTGTCTGTACTATTTTCCAAACTGGTTAAACATTTAGAAATCTTGCCTAGAGGGATTACCTTATTATCCACCTCAGAAGGAATTTTATTTCTATGACAAATTTTAGGATTTTTAAAGTCAGGCTATTTATTACAACATTTTGATTTGTTCCTATTGTTCGTTTCTAATGAGAGATAGGAAATTATGATCTACTGTAAGTTTGAAGATTTTAGCCATCATGATGTAAGCCGTGTTCTACTGAATCAGTTTTGGGTGAAAATGCATCTTAAGATTCCTGTAAGTCCCATAAGATATCTAAACAATTGTCTTGTTGGGTGCTATGCAGAAACAAATTTGGTCTTTAGGGCATAATCCATTACAAAGACACTGGTGAAACCTCCATTGAGTTCAGAGTTTTTTTATAAAGCTGAGATTCAATTTTTGCCTTACATATATGAAATTCAATGTATCTTCCCCAGATGTTTAGCACTTATACATTAAATTCTGATTTTTTTTTCCAGAATTTACATATAAAGAAATCAACTGAATAATGGATTATAAGGAACAAAAATAAGTCAGAATTTTAGCATCTGCGTGAATCCTTTGCTCAGAATAATCCAAACAATGCAACAAAACAACCCTTTAAGGTTCATTACGATAACTAATTGAGATTTTATATCCCAGCTGTATTTGAAGACACTGTTATAGCTGCTTTTTAATTGGGAAGACTGGGAGAGGTAATCAACTCAGACAACTTTTAAAAGGAATTGAGAGACTGGGTTAAATAACGAATATGCATCCTGGAGAATCAACTGAGTGAGAAAGTCCTGCTGGTTTTTGTGATGTGGAGATAAGAATGAAGCCAGATAGTCAAGTTATCTCACTGGCAGATTACATATTCCTGCCTGTCGTTAAAGATCTGTGGTTGCAGACTAGCTCATGTGTCTGATGGACACCGGGGGGCAGCAGTAGCTTGCTTGTAAGCTGGTCAAACCTAAATGTTTTTCTTAAGTATGACATTGCATGTGTTAAACGCCGAAGCGTTCAGAAGTGACCAATTTTCAAACTAGAGTCTAATAAACTCAGTCAACCCCCACCTCTGACAGCTTTGTTATACACGCATACATGGCTATGTCCTCTTCATTATTACATCAAAAGGCCTTAGCAGAATCTTGGATATGTGTTTATATGATGAGAAAATTGGTCAGTCAGTATTTCCACATATTTTTTGGCTTCTGCAACAAGACTGTTAAGAAAGATGGGGTTTTTTCTGCTGGGAAAAGAACTGAAATCCTTGAATATGTTCCCCATAATTGTGTTATAAAACACACTGTGGTCATTGCTAGGATGAGACAGGAAAGCAGAAGAGAAAGTCTGATATTCTATTTCAACTCATGTGGTCTTGCTAGTTTCCGCAAGCTAACATATTGTAAAGAAAGGAAAAGCAAAATGAAAGCTTATTTGGGTGAGAGCTGCTCACAGATTGTTCATGTGTTTGATTGTAATTTTGAATCTTCAGAGAAAAGACATAAAGGAAAAAGATTTAAGAAAATTGTTAACATCCCCACTCCCATGCCCTCAAACCATTGTAAATCTACCTATTACTGCCTTCAGAAACTGAGGTAAAGGTAAAGATTTTCCCACTTCACCCTAGTTGCAAAGTCACAAAATAAATGGGATTAATTCATGACTCTTGAGCACATTCTTTGATGTAGTCTGTAACTTCATGTTTGCTTACTTTTTTCTTCCCAAGATCTTTGCCTCTTTCAGTGCACAGTATAAACATTGCACATCTCACAGTGAAGGCAAAACATGGGAAACCAGAAATACCAGTGCACAAAATCGTAACATCATCTATTGAGGTAATAAGAAAATTCTCTGCACAGACCTTCATGCTTGAACTAATAGAGTAACGCTGTGACATCTTGCCAGCCTGTTTGGACAAGCCCTAAAGGAAGCCACTCCTGTGGCTTTTAGTGTCAAGTAAATACTGAACCTGCAGAAACGGATGTACCTTGAGGTGCCTTTCTCCTTCACAACTCAAAATGCTGTGAAAGAGGAGATTAAGAACACAGATCCATTAGATAAACCTTAAATCATAGAATCATTTATGCTGGGAAAGAGCCTTAAGATCATTGAGTCCTGTTATAAACCTAACCATGCCAAGTCCACCCCTAAACCATGTGCCTACAAGTGCTACATCTACACATCATTTAAGTACCTCCAGGGATGGTGACTCAACCATGTCTCTGGTCAGCCTGTTCCAACATTTTACCAGCCTTATGGTGTAGAATTTATCCTTATTATCCAGTCAAAACCTCCCCTGGCATGTCTTGAGGCCATTTCCCCATGTCCTATCGCTTGTCACCTGGGACAGGGGGCCGACCCCGAGCTGGCTACAACCTCCATTCAGGCAGTTGTAGGGAGTAATAAAACCACCCCTGAGCCTCCTTTTCTCCAGAATAAACAACCTCATCTCCCTCAGCTGCTCCTCATATGACTTGTGCTCCAGACCTTTCACTGGCTCCCATTTCCCTTCTCTGGATACACTCCAGCTCCTCAATGTCCTTCATGAATTGTACACAGGATTCAAACACTGGTGCAGCCTCACCAGTGCTAAGTATGGGGGAAAAATCCCTGCCCTGGTCCTGCTGGTTACACTATTCCTGATACAGGCCAGGATGACGTTGGCTTTCTTGTCCACCTGAGCACAACTGGCTCATGTTCAGCATGTCAACCAGCACTTGCAGGGTCTTCCCACCAGGCACCTCTCCAGGCACTCTGCCCCAAGCCTGTAGCGTTGCATGGGGTTGTTGTCACCCAAGGGCAGGACTCTTCACAAAATTTCTAGTTATATTTCAAACCTAAGCTTTCTAAAAAAGAATGTTTGCCAGAATTTTGCAGAATTTTGAACCCTGGGCAAAACAAAATAGCATGCATCAGTGGAGAGACATAGTACTTATAAAACTGAAGTTACAATGTTTTTGCTTGTCAGAGTTGAAAGACATGCTTTAGTGAGAAGTGAGAAGTGATCTAATACTACTAGGTCTGCCTGAAATACTTATGTGTGCGTGTGTGTGTGTGTGTAAATGTTTTAAAATTTGTATAGTTCACTGAAAGAAACAAATATTTCAGATACTGTGGATATAATCACCACATGATTCTTCAGTTGTTTCTGTAGGTCTGCAATCCTCCAATGACAGCTCAAGACCTTCAAGCAAGTCATGAGTTGTAAGGGGATAGAAGACACAAAGTGACAGAAGGAGCAGTTTAAGTGCCTATGTGGTGTCCAGAAGCTCAGCTTCTTTGAGGTGGGAAAGTGAGAAAAGACCATAGTGACTGATAGCATGCATTTGTCAGCCAAGGATCTGCCTTTCATTACTGGCAATCACTCAGTTATTCCCATTTTTCATAACTGGCAATGACTCCCTGACAGTTATTCCCCTTTTTACAACACCCTGTTCTGGACAAACCAAGTTCCTAGCATGGGTTCATAGATTGTGCCAAGGACAGAGTTTAACCACTAATGGAATACATACACACTTACCTATACTAATAATCAAATACTGCCCACATACTAGAAAAATGAGAAATCACATAACTTTCAAATTCCCAAATTCCATTAAACAAAACTTAAAAGACTTATGTCTGGTGAAACTTTAAAAATTGTTGTCATATATGATCCCACAGTTACTGACACACCAAGAGACTCAAACCAAAACTCAAAAGATCGTGAGGTGGCTTTGAAAAGACACTAACAAAAACTGCAAACTCCATGTTATTTCAAATTTACATTAGAGCTTGAAGAACCCTGCTCTTCTCTTCAGACGTTTTCCCATGGCAGTCGGTGATAAAAGATAATTTTTCCAGCATTTCACTGTAGGGAGCTTTGGGGCTCAGTCTGGACCGGGCGTAGACAAAGACAGTGACGAGATCTCTATAGGCAGACCTTGGGACATGCGGTTTATTGCAAAGGGCGTGGGTATAGGGGCACTGCTTAGAGCTGCAGCTGGCAGCTCTGAGCAGGCCCAAGAGAGCAAGAGAGTAAGCGGGTAAGAGAGAGAGAGAGGAATGAGAGTGAAGAAGAAGTGATGAGAATAGAATGGAATGGTGAAGTCCTGGTTACAATACAATAAATCATCTTCTGTACTAAATATTCTAATTGTCACTAACCAATCTAATACAAGATACAAATCCTATAGCATTTACATACAGCCTATAAGAGTTCTTATATTACCATAGAGTGTTACATCTTAACTTCTAAAAACTACTCTTTGGACCCCTTCTGCTGAGCTAGTAGGGTCTGCTCTGACCCTTGGACCTGTTTGCAAGCAGAGGGTATTGTTCCATCAAGAGGGGATTACCTTCAGTCGGCCATACCATTGTTTTCCAGTTGTTCAGTAACTAAGACTTGGTATTTCAAAAGTGGCTTTCATTTCGATGTTGCCTGTAGTTTTCATATTCCCAAAATCTTTTGTCAGGCAATCATATTTATAAGGCTTTCCTGTTTCATCTTCCCCAACATTTCACCAACTGAATTGCAGGGTTAGCAGCATTAAATTGTACATATTTTTGACATGCTTAACAGCATTTTGTCTTTAATTTGAAATTGTATGAAAGCCTCACTCTGAAAGTAAACTAACAATGACGCTGTTTGAGGAATGAATGAAGATTTTTACCCTTTGAAACACCATACACAGTAGCCTTTAATTTGTCATTTTGTGTTTTGTTGTACTGTCTCTTTTAATGGTTGTTACACTGGCTGCACACTTACATATTTCTTATGCTAAAAAGTGCATTGCAGAATGTTAATATAAAAAATGTTATTTCTTATTCTATGAGAATAAAAAACATTGCAGCACTCCAAAATAATATGTATGAACAGCCTTATGGAGGCAGCATAGATTTACATTTAAAGCAGCACTGAAAATTTCTTCTTTCAGTTTTCTGACTTCAACATTCTTTTTTTTTTGAGGACAATTAAACATTTTCTATTAGATGAATAAATACTTGCAAAAGAATATTTTCCTAATGTTAGGTCTTAAGCACCAATGTAATAGTTCTCTCAAAGAAATTGTTGTTTTGTCTTCAGTTTGTTTCATCTTATTGTCTGGAATACAAACTCCTCAAGCCAGTTAACTGACTTTTCAAAGAAGAAACATTTTAATAGCACCGTTGTATCCTACTTGTTTTCAAAGAAATTCTTCTTAATTGTGCATCTTGCAGTGTCTCAGTCTAAAAATAAGAATGCATTGTTTCTGGGTGTTTACATGTTAAAAAGTGATGTTTTTCCAGGGACAACTTTGGAAAAAGTATAGAAGTGTATAGAAATATACATGCTGCTCAGTGCTTGAATTTCAATTTGAAGCTGAAATTAGTTGGTAAATCCTTCATCATTCACGAGCTCACTTTGCTTCAAACCTTTGAATCAAACAATTCTTGATTCTCAACTACGGTAGTCTTAAAAAAATCCAACGTTAATCTGCTATCATGTGCTGAACTAGTGGTTTTAGTAGCGGTCTAATTAAAAGATTGTGAAATATAATGTGGAATTTTAAACTCAAAGCCATAGTAACAGCAGGGTAATTGATTATACTGTGTACCTTCTGCACGAGTTATAAATTGTACTGGAGAACGAGAACTCTATACAACACTACAGAAAGGATCTTAAAGACCCAAAAGGTGTTGTCATTCATTACTTTAGTAGCCTTAAGAAAGCAATATGCAACATAATCCCGTATTTTGCCAAGACCAAAAAATATGCCTAAAGTTATCCAGCTCTGTAACTTGTCTTTTTATACTTCATGATAACAAAAGTATTTCCATCTGACTAAATGTAACCTGTGAGTGTCCACTACATTAAGAGCTAGGTTATTTTCTTAGGGGCATAAATATATGTTTTGGTAAAGAATATGAGCAGAAAGGTGGTGTGTTAGATGCATGTTCTTAAGTCTTATGTACTGATCTCAGGGGCAGCAATAAGAAACGCATTAAGTAATTCAGGTTTATGTAGCATATGCATGAAGGATTACAAGTCTGATTTCTAATTGTCTTTTTTTGTCCAATGCAATGCTGCATGTGCAAACAGAGCTTTCCACTTTCTAATCACAATCTTCCCTGAAACTGCACAGACTTTGAAACTCATATATATTGTTTTGAATTGTGAGACATGTTTCCTAAGCACAGAGACAGTTTAGGATGGCTTTTCTACTTGACTGAAATCGTACACATCAGCAATCACTTTCTTCATAGTGAAGACCATGATACACAGAGATACTTTACGCTACCATTGCTGAGCTCTGTCTTGAGTGCCTGAACTGTGATGCTAATAGCATTTTTATCTCCTGGCATGCTGGAAAAAAACAAAAAGAAAATAACACAAGAAGTAGATGGGAATGTCATGTGGTCAACACAGTCCGGGACATGAGCAGATGGAGAGCAGCCCTGGGGAGAAGGACTTGGGGGTGCTGGTGGGTGAGAGGCTGGACATGACCCAGCCATGGGCACTCACAGCCCAGAGAGCCAAACGTGTCCTGGGCTGCATCCAAAGCAGCGTGGGCAGCAGGGGAGGGAGGGGATTCTGCTCCTCTGCTCTGCTCCGGTGAGACCCCACCTGGAACACTGCATCTAACTCTGGGGTCCCCTGCACGGGAAGGACAGGGACCTGTTGGAGTAAGCCCAGAGGAGGAGGCCCAGAGGGCCACCAAGATGATTGATTAGAGATGGAGCACATCTCCTGTGAGGAAAGGCTGAGAAAATTGGGATTGTTCAGCCTGGAAAAGAGAAGACTTCAGGGTGACCTAACTGGGACTTTTGGTACCTGAAGGGAGCCTACAAGAAAGATGGAGAGATGCTATTTACAAAACCGTGAAGTGCTCTTCAACAGTGCAGTCAGTAAGCTTGTATCAAGGAAAATCAGTGACTTCCCATATGCCTATGACTAATTTTTAAATCCCATAGTCCATTCTACAAAAATCACAATTCACTGTTATTTCGTCAGACGCAAACATCAGACAGAAACACTTCATTGGACACAAACTAAAAATAAAAAGATGAGTCTGTATTCCATCTGGTCAGGCAGAGTGCATGGCATTTGCACAAGCATGAAATTTTTGGGATCCCAGCAAATGACTGTAGAATACTGACCTGCCTATCTTTCCTTCTCCACAAATGCATATTTTTGCACATATGTCTAAAGAGACTGATACATTAATTTAATACCATATTCTCAATAAACAACTGGAATGACACATCATGCATCAAGTTTATTGAACCTCATAATTTTATGTCACCTCTTTGAAAATGATAGGTTTGATAAATGTTGTTTGGTCTCAAAATAATAATTAACTAAAAAAACAGAGGACAGCATAGCAAGGGATATTTTTAAAAAAGTGCAAAATATCACCTTGCATGAACAAAGCTAATGAAATTCTTATTCTCAAAGACTGATGTAAAAACCTGAAAGCAGTTATAGCTTAAGTAGTAACAAGAAAATGCAAGCCCCCAAACTTACACTTGTGTACTGCCTCCCCATTTTCCCCAAAAGCTAAATGAGCTAATACATTCTCTCTCATCTGAAGCAGCAGTTCTAATCTGGCTCATCATTAGAGAAAATAAAATTTGGAGCGAGTTCCAACCGACCCAATTAAGTTGCTGGCCAAACACTCTGTGCATTGTGCATCCCCCTAGAAATCACAAACATAGTGAACAAAAAAACTTGCACAGCTTTTTCTGTAGTATTAGAAGCTTCTAAGTTGCACTCACAGTATTATAAAATTGCCCAATGTGTGAGAGGTTTTCTGTCAGCCTAAGCATCCATGCTGTTCTTTTGCTGAAAAAATGCATTCTCCCATTGCTCATGTAATATAAAGCAAACACCATAAGGAGATGGAAAATTTTGATGCTGCTCATGATCGGGGGAGTAAACACAACCAACATTTGTAATAGCCATGGTAACAGGAAGCAACCTAGATTTGGTAGTCTTATCCTGATATGTGCAATAATAAGTCATTCATCTCTTGAAAAATCAGGAAAGTTGAAATGAATAAAGGGTTCTTTTAGGGGTTAGCCTTATTTTTGTTCTAAACTTCCCATGTTTCATCCCATTCATTTACAAAAGCAATCATATAGCAGTCCTGATTTTGCCCTCTGGCCCTTCTCTTGCCGTTTCTTCTTCACAGTTGCCTCAGTGGTGACTATCACACTGCCTGTCTTGTGACTGCCCGCTCAGCAACACGCATCTGCAGTGACCTTTCTCTTCCTGTCTCATGCTAGACCCATGGGAGCCTGGAGCATTGCTTGGAGCTGGATCTTACCCATAACTGCTCCATGGATGAAGCAGTCCAAAATGTATACACATTTTTCAGATAAGAAGTTACCTGGTTCAGTGACACTTTACCTGCTGGAGTTGTTTTACCTTTCTGTTTTCCACTATATCAGGAAATACAAAAAAGTGTCAGTTTTTTTCTTTGGTTTGTATGTGCCTTTCTTATACAGAAAGATAGATTTCTAGGATAGATCTAGGGTAGTTATCTTAATCTTTCCTACCAGAGTTGTTCCATTTACAGAATTGGCCTAAACTTACACACAGAGAATTAGAGAAAGAGTGAATAAATAGTCTAGTTGGTGGGTGGGTACCTCAGCTATGGATCACTTAGGTTCACATGCTTGTTCTCCCAGGGTATCCCATGGAAATAAATATCCTGTCCCTGGAGCACATATTCTTAGTTCCTCAGATTGTTGGGGTTTTTTTCAAGGGATCTGATGAGGGTAAGGGAAACTTCAAAATATATTGTTTCTCCTGATGTTGAAGCAATACTTTGGAAATTATTAAGATATTTCTTCTACCAACATCTACACACAATGTCTGGACACACTTTTCAATGTGTATTTATTAAAGTTCCTGTTTTTAAATGACCACTGAGAATGATACTGCTAAAGGAAGTGTGTTGAGCCTGCATTTTGTTCACTGTTTGAAGCTATGATCCTCTGTGCAGCCAAGAAGTCTGAAGTGATACCTGAAATGCTGTATGCCAAGAACTAAATTTGGGACAGAATTAGTTGTTTATTCATACAGCTTACAAGGAACCTCAACCACTGAGCCAAGCTGCCTGCAGAGAATGAAGTAAGGAGGCAGGTAAAAAAAGGCATTTCCAAGTAAGATGCATTCCAGGTAGGTCTCTATGCTTCTTGGGAAATAAGCTCTAGAATTACAGAAGCAGCTACACTCGTAAAGAAAGCTAACCTGTTAGGATATCCATCTACACTCACTTAAAACACCAAGAAACACATTATCTCTGTAGACATGTCTAAAGTCTGATAGCTAACTTGCCTGAAAGAATTCTTTTTATGGAAAGAAATTGCTGCAAGTGCCATATTTTCAGAACCCAAAATGGATTTTGTTAAGTATTCATATTTGTAAAGCAATGGTACTCTAAGGCAATTGGTAGACTTTTTTGCCATGTAGTATAATCCACATTGTAAGTATCTAATATTTTATTTTACATAGGATATTCTAATATGTACCAGTATAATATTCAAACATGCCTTTGATGAGTGTGGAGGTGATAAGGATATAGGGAATTCAACTAGGGAACAAGCTGAATAGATAACTGTCTTCATCACCAGCTTACATTACAAAACCAGCACTGAAAAAAATGGTATCTTTTTGTAAAGAAAAAAAAAAGAGGCCCACCCTTTCCATTTGATACTACCTTTGTTAAATGATAAATAGCATTCACTTTGAACTTTTCTTTGCTAAGATCATAGCTGTGGATTCCTGACAACCCTCACCATCCTGCACTGGACAACCTGCAAATAAATGTAACTTTTCTTCTACTACACTGAAATGTAAAATAAGGATTGAATGACTCCAGCCAACTCCCGCTGGCTGATGTACTGGGCATTATGTTCTGTGGTATGGAATATGCCTTTCACCAGTCTTTGACTTTCCTTGGAGAAGTTTGTGAAGTTTGTACCCCATGGAAGGGATCTCTTGCTGTAGCAAGAAAAGAGCATGATGAGAAAGAAGTGGCAGAGACAAAGCATAATGAGCAGACCACAGCCCCTGTCCCCATGGCTTTTGTGTGTGTTTGCATGTGGAGGAGTAGAGTCAGGAATGAGGAATGGAGATGAGCCCCCAAAGAAGAGGAAGGTGGGGGAAGTGGTTTTAGTGTTGTTTTTATTTCTTGTTACCCTACTCTTAATTGGCAATAAATTAAATTACTTTTCCCCAAGTAGATTCAGTTTTGGCCATACTGGTAATTGGTGACTGATCTCCCTGTCCTTATCTCAACCCATGGGCTTTTTCTTGGTATTTTGTTCACCTGACTGTTGAGTAGGGGGAGTGGGAGAGAGTTTGGTAGGAGGTTGGAATGACTGATTAATGGTGCAGTTCCTGAGTTAATAAGTAGAATATCTATAAAATCCAGCATATTTTCAGATTTGTTCTTTGTAGTAAGTCAAATACATAGAACATATATTGGATTCAGGCATAATAATCTGATGAAAATTTGAACTCTAACACTGCTTGAAACTAAAGCTCCAGTTTACTCTTCATTATGTTAAAAGGGGACCTCAAATAACTTTACAAACTTCAGAAGTATTACAGAAAAAACTTTTAGTTTAATTTTTTAGTATTAAAATGCATTTCAACTCATTACTGAGTAACTAAAAAGAAAGTGGGGTTTTTTTGACACATATTTAAGCAGCGTGCATCCCCAGTGCACACATGACAGTGTCCGTAAGGAAACATGTGAAGTACATTTTCTTGCCAAGTTTCCAAAAAAGCACTACAAAAAATGAAAAGTATTTTGAAATCAAGGAAAAGTAGAAGCAGTGCCTCTTATCTCAAAGCTATAAATCTGACAGTGTATTTAAAGAAAATAGTATAGATTAGACGCCTAGAAAGCAAAAGTACATTGATGCAAGCTTCTTTACCTGTAATTGATCGGTGCTGTTGAAATGTAACTGTGTTATTTTTTTCTTCATTTTAACGGATGTGGAGGTTTCAATTCTAGCTGTATTTCCCCAGATTTTGTTCTAGTTTAATTTTTATATTGATTTTAACATTTTTCATTTTAGAATGGATACCTATTTGGATATTTCACACCATCTTCTTGGCACCAAGATTTTATATTTGGTGCTTTGGAGCAATCGATAAATTTAAGTACATTAGTGGAGGCTTTCAGTAAGCTTTTCTTACTTTGGAAGTTTGTGCTACTCTTCTAGGTTATGTATTACACATATCTAAGCATTGGATACTTTTTTCCTCATTAAACATTATGGACTTCCGTGTAGGTATATAGTTTAAAAGATGCATATGCCATTTTAATACACTTATGATGCCTGAGGTGGCCACCTAAAACACAGAGACTAGACAAGAATGAGAGAATAAAAGTAGGTATTTATTTGAAGGGCCTTCAGAAGGACACCCTGGCAGTCAAAAGGCTCCACCCAAGATGGACCCTGGGTCATGGATTCTTCACACTTTTATAAGTTTGGTTCATTTGCATATTAGGGTTAATTGTGCAATTATAACCTCAGTTCATGATGTAATTACCCCAGGTTTGCCCCCCTCTCAGAGGCTTTTATTTTACACATTTTGGGGCCTGGTGTCTTTGATGTGGAAACCTAGAGGGGTTTGTTATGTCTAACCAGGATGAGAGAACAGCAGCTAACAGGCCACAAGAAACTTCAGAGTTGCACACTAGGCAGTGCAGGATTTGAAAAATATAAAAGTTAAAACCTAAGGCATCACTAATATTCATATCCCTTATATTGCTTTTGAAAATGCTAGATAAATACTTAATACGGTTTTCTGACTAAAGCACTTGCCTCTAAAATAATGATGCACTAGTAGAGAGAGCAAAAATCCAGATAGTTACTTCATTTGAGAATAGAAAGTTTAACCTATAAGAGTCATCTCACATGTCTTTCCTATATCCAATAGAAATCTGAAGTCTTTGCAAGGAATGGAATTCTTAAAGACTAATGCTACAGGCCAAGTGGGTCTCTGGTATAGTGATTATATGGATTATAAATATGTGCTTCAGAAACAGATTATTTCAAAATAGAGTGATGTCAGCTGTCTTCCTGACAGTCCTGTATGTCTCTTATGGTTAAGGATTCCCTGCCATGAAACTGTTTGGCTCTCATGTTTTTCATTTGTTTTGTGACTGCACCACATAAAATCAATTCCAAGCAACAAAATAAAATATTTTTGAAAGCAGAAAACTGTCAGGAGTTTTATGTTCTGTACTGGTTTGGCCAAATTTAGAAATATACTCTGAGAGAAGGCACAACCACCCCTCCCCCACCAGGTTCGGGAAAAATAAATTTTCCTCGAAGGAAAGTGAAGGAGATAAAACTATTTATTTACCAAACACACAGGAAAAGGATAATAATGCTAAATAATAAAATCTCTCACTGTGGAGAAAAAAACCTGGGAAAGTGTTAGAGTCCTCCCTTTGGTCTCCTCGGAGTTGGGGCTTGGGCCAGGGCCAGGCACTCTGTGCCCGGTGGAAAGTCCTCCTGGTTTGCTCTGAGGTTGAAAGCAGTCCAGTAGAAAAGGGAGAAAATCTGAAATTCCAGGGAAGGAAAAGCAAAGTTCAACTCTCAGTCCCTCTCCGGAGAAAAAAAAGAAGCTGAACAACTGGCTAAAAGCTGACTGGAAAGCAGCAAGCTGGGTGCTTCCTCGTTCCCCTGCCGCAGTTGAAAAAAAGTCGCTCTCTCTGTGTGACCTTGAACAAGCTGCAAACTGCTTTGAGAAAGTTTTGCTCAGTTTTTCCTTCCCCGTCTCAGGCTCAGTTTAAAGGCATAGAAAGGCATCAGAATTAATTTCTGGGCATAGGGCAGCGACATGGGATACACGTCACAAAGTCACCCCAAAACACCTCTTACTACAACTCTGTTATTCAAAAGAAAACGTATTACAATGACAAATAAATGCAGAGTCCAGAAAGGACTTCTGAGAATCGAGGGTCAAAGCTTCTGGCCTTATATAACCATAAACTTGCAAAAGCACTAAACCGATTTTGTTTCTCACTCTCCTCAGCTTTTAAAAGAAAATAATACTAAGCAACTTCATAGGAATGCTGCAAGTTTTGGTTACCTGATATGCTAAAGAGCTTTAGTATTCTTAGAAGCGACAAAATGTCATTATTTCTTTTAAGATTAATAATTCAATTTTTTTTCTTTAAGAATGTATGTCTCTCCAGTAGACTAATTGGCTCCATATGGGAAAAGCCTGTGCAAGAGGCACTGAAGACAATGGCATAAATCAAGGGTAATGTTAACGACCTTTACAAATCATTCAAAAATTGTTAAGAAATGTGATCTTTTGCTGTGGGATATTTTCTGTGGCGTGTTTCCACTTAGCACACAGATTGTGTTCTATACCCAGACATATGCAGTTCTCTTGATGTGCATTTCCTAAGAAGCCCCATGCTGAGGCCAGAGCTTTGTTTAGCTCAGAGACAGTTCCACCAGCAAAAGCTCTGCTTCACCTTATGCAGTACATTGCACTAGAAATTTGCTCAGGAATACACCAATATGATTGTTCAAGGACAACTGTCTCTAACTTCCTTGTAGCTGAAACCTCATGCCACATCATCTAAATTTTACTTCCTTACCCCATTGTTCTTCAACATTTTTAACTGATAGATCACCTAACCTTTCTGAAATAGACACACACAACTGTGTGTCTTAAGCAGCAGGCAAGAGACCTGAGCACTGCTTTGTCATGCATGTAAACAAAATGTTATTACTGTATTAAATTGTGTTTTATTTCAAAAGTAGAAACAAGTAAGTATAGAATTCAACAACAACAACAAAAAACCAAACAAATAAACAAAAGAAAGGTGACAGTTGGTCTGGAATGCCAGAGGATACCCACAGCAATCATTAACTCCCAACTTCCTTCAGGGCACTCGCTGTTTCTTTGATTGCAATATTTTTATAGATTATCTTCTCCTGCCTTACTATTAACATTTGATTTATAGAAATGGGATAAGTAACACTGCAGATGTACTAACAAGCTTCCAATGAGAGATAGAAAATACAGATAGCATCTGGAATTAGATGGGAGTGGGGAGAAGGGTTTAAGCCAATCAGAGAGATGGGGAAAGAGAGACAATTATAAACAATACGCATTTGCTTAAGGAAGGCCCATACTGGTGCCTTGCAGTCATTGAGTTGTTCAGCAGACAGCACTATGGCTCCACAGTTTTCAGGACATGTTGGCTTGTGCTTCCACCAAGAGGAAGAATTAGTGTCCTCAGGGGAAATTCCTGAGGCTGCAGCCTATAAATCATATTAGTTTGTACAAAATGCCAGGTTCAATTCCTGGGATTCCTGGGGACCTTGGAGGCAAGTCAGGTCTACTGTGACATAAAGTGTACATTGTAACACGCAGCGTACATCTGGCATGTTAGCAGAGAGAGCACACATTTGAAATCTCTATGGGGAAAGGGAATCCTTTGCAATTTTTCACGCCAAATGGGCACCAGATTCCCTGCTTCTATTTATAAAAGCAAGTACTATAATTTTGTTCCCTTTTTGCTCAGGAAGGAAAGAAGTCAAAAGTGCTGTCACTTGGGCTATAGACTACTTCTTCATTTGTTTGAAAACGGTCACAAATGCCCGTTTTTTTTGCCCCTCTGCATTTCTTGTTATGGGGGACTGTGAAGAAGAAACAAACCCTTGAAACAGCAGTTTTATTCCCGGAAAAAAGCATTATCATTATTCATTTGTTACTTGAAAAGGAAGCAGCATGGAGCAAAGCTGAGCTGCTGTAGCATTTATTACATGACTATCTGTGAACTGCAAGTGGGAAAGGGGAACACATTGTGCAAAATGTCTGCTTTTCCTTTCTCTTTCATTATACCTGTGCAAAATTAGAGAGGACTCAAACTCTGTGCAGAAAGGAAAATGCTTCTGAAATGATTCTAAAATATACACATACTTAAGCAGTTCTATGACTGCTTTGGTTTTTGTCCTTTCTGAAGCTCAGAAGGCAAGATCTAAGACTGCATATTCAAAATAAACAAAAAATTGCAAAAGAATGTGAAAGAGAAACAAATATTTATACAAGGGGGAATTCTGAGGTCTGATACAGGTGTAAATACATCTGCAAGGCAAATAACTGACTCTACTAAAGCTTAACATTCTCTGTACTGGAGGCACATATTCTTAACTACTAAGTTTCTCAAAAAGTGCTATAATAGGTCATACCACTAAAATTGACAATTTCCCTGTACCTGGAAGTTATATAGCTATACTTACTAAGTAAGCTGTGAATTTACCCATTCATTTTCATTAATTACATTGATTCTTTAAAATGCGACTTTGCTAATCACTAGCTACTAGTGATAATTTTTGTCTGGTGAGTATTTTGAGAGCCATTTTCCTCCAAGTGAAAGAGGGGTTTAAAAATAATCAGTAATTTAAAGAATGGTATTAAAATTCCAGTAAAAAAAAAAAAAGCAGAAGATGTATATTGCAAGGTATTTATATGATCATGCACTAGAAACTGAAAACTAGAGCCAGTTATTTTTTGAATGGAGCATTGCCAGAGAAATTGGAGTCAAGGGGTGAGCAGCAGTAGCTGCTATGACCATTCCTGTTGTGGGAAGCTACCAAACACTACTCTACAATACCTGAGGATATATGAATCTGTCATTCAAAGAGAAATGCTGCAAATGCTTCAACCTCTAGGCCTTTTCAAAGTAATTAAATATCTGTTACAGTTAATATTCCATTATTTTAGTAAAAAAGGATAAAAGGTGAGAATTTAATTCTTCTTATTAATTGGGGACATATGTAATATGTAAGGTCAGGGATATAGACAAGTCAAAACATTAAGAATGGCTTTTGTACTACTTAATAAGAGTAGAATAAACTTTTGCTTTACATCAGAGAAGCAGAGGAGCAGTAGCACCATCAAAAGGTCTAGTTAAACAGCTAAGGGTAATGCCAGCTGAAATTTCAATAGAGAAGGTATCTTGTATGCAGCTGTGTATGTTGGAATTTTGATATTCACATTTTCTGTTTCTTGAACAAATTCAGGCTTAGGTAAGTAGGTTCTGCCACCTTGGCATTTTTCATTTACTTGAAACTGACTGCCCTATATTCTTTAGTTTATCTATTAAATTGTACAAGCTGCTGAAAACTGTTAAACTGCAGCTACTTGTGGTTGAATGATAGTTATAATATAAGCGAGGAAGCAACACCCACTAGAGTTATGGCTGAGCTTTGATTTCCAACCCCCACATGTATCCAGTAAATTAACCTCAAATGATTGAACTCAGCTTAAATGAAGTAGGATCTGTGTTGATAAAGGTCAAACACCGTCTCTCTTTCTTCTGTTTAAGTTTGAAGTCTTTCATCTGAGTTTTTAGCACAGGCACCGTAACTAACTTGCCATTTTCTGTTGACATGGATTCTTCAACATTTTAATCTGGTGGCATTTTTTAATAATTTATTTCTACTACTAAATGGCATAAACAACACAGGAGAGAGGTATATATGTATTTGGCAGAGATACTTTTAAAATAGAGAACAACGAAAATTAAAAATGTTCTGTATTTGTTGCAAACTGGGTCTCACTTGATGAAGCCGTATTTCAATAATGTGGTAATTTTCACAGCAATTCTTGTTCTTTGACAACCAACTCATCCCAAGATCTAAACACATGCAAAGGCTTAGCACACTGATATATGAGTGTCTTTGAAATATGGCATCAATGTCAACCTTGCTGCATGTGCAAAGCATCACTGAATGTGTTATTCCCTCTCAGAGTAAACAGAGAAACAAGTACCTAGAGAAACTTTCTTCTAATCAGCTAAATGACCTTCTGAACTTCAAAATAGTGGCTCAATTTTTTTAATACTGCTATGAGCCAGCAAGATTTCCCATGTGGCCCATGTATATGCATTCTCCTTGATGCCAACATCCCTCTTTAGACTGAAAGCATATACCATTTTGACATACAAATAGGTTTCCTGCTTTCCTTAATCCTCCTAATGGATTACTCTGAGACTATTATAATGGGCTAATTTTCAGTATTGTTCCACAGACTTAGCAGACTGTATGCTATGATCTGAATCAATCTGATTCATTTATCTGATTTGTTCATTAATAATACAAATATTCAGCTAATCCTTGCATTTTATGATTAAATAAATTATTTGTGACTTTGCAAAAAGTAACTACTATTTTAATTAAATCAATAAAAGGATGGTTAGAATTATTAATGTTTTAATAGAATATTTAATAATGTCTCCATCAGTGACAGAGACAGGAGGATCAAATGCACCCTCAGCAAATTTGCAGATGACTGAGCTGTGTAGTGCAGTTGCCACTCCTGAGGAATGAGATGCCATCCAGAGGGACCTGGAGAAGCTCGAGAAGTGGGTCCATGAGAACCTCACAAAGTTTAACAAGACCAAGTGCAAGGTGCTGCACCTGGGTCAGGGCAACCCCTGGTACCAGCACAGACTGGGGATGAACAGATGGAGAGCAGCTCTGGGGAGAAGGACTTGGGGGTGCTGGTGGATGACAGGCTAGACATGACCCAGCCATGTGACATTTACCTAAATTTGATTAAATTAGCTTAAATATTTTCAGGTACTTAAACATAAAGAACCTTGTAAAGAAGTATCCCAAGACTACTTTGAGCAGAAAATCTAAATTAGTGTCTACTCCTTGACATACTGCTATAAAAAAACAAGGGTAATATGTGCATATCACCTTCTTTAACTCACAAAGAATAAAACTTTGATCTTGAATGAAAAATGGCTATGATATTTTCATATGATCTACTTGAAAAGTATTGATAGAAATGATGGAGAGCACATCTTCAACATTGCACTGGTAAATCTGAAGCAAATCCATTATGAACCTTTTGAATACTCATGTATATCACTCTTATGGCTGTATACAAATTAAACACTAATAAAATTGAAATTTGCTTCCAAAACTGCTGGCAAAAAGTAAGAAATTACCAATGTGCTGCAGCGGTGGTTGAAAAAATTACACAAAATTGCCTTTAAGCATGTTAACCTGAACAGTTGCAAGTTACCACTCAAACATTCACACAATAAAGGCAGCTGCAGGTGCTCTCATGGACTAATGTTTCAATTTTTGTCACTAATTTTTGCTGTATGTCTTTATCTGTTACACATCTTATCTGTAATAGCAGCCTGTGCTGCTTGATGTAATAATTTTGACCTTTTGTCTACATAATTAAGGAGATGGTCCAACCAATGTGTGTGTCCTCTTCAGACAAGAGCAATATGCTCTTCTTCCTCAAAGTTGCAGATGGATGGGGATAGGGAATCCAGTATGAGGAACTGTGGACAAATAGGAATGTTAAATAAGTAATTTACATCATAGACTTCCATTATTCTCCCATAATAATTTCACATAATAATTTATTTTCTATTTTGAAAACAGCACATTACATCTTGTGACATAGATGCTTCTAGAGAGGTATGCATTACCAATAAAACAAAAAGAAAATGTTCCTGAGTTTGCAGCTCACTGTTCTTCCTCCCCATCCTTGCTGAAACATGTCAAGTTTCTCTGCAACATCATTACATAAAAATCCAAAACTCAATGATACATTTTAAAAGGGATCGTGAAGAAGAAACTCTATATGTTCTATATCTGGCATTAACAGCAAACTGTTCTGGCTAACATAGAATATTTTTACAAGCAGATCTGAATACAGCAGATTCACAAATAATGACTGTTAAATATTTCTAAATAAATTCCTGAATCACAGAATGGTTGAGGCTGGAACTATGGAGATTGTCTTGTCCAAATTCTGTAATCAAGCAGGCACAGGACCATGTCCCCATGGCTTTTGGATATCTCCAGGGAAGGAGGCTGCAGAACTTCCCTAGGCAACCTTTTCTCATACTCAGTCATCTTCAAAATGAAAAAGTGTTTTCTGATGTTCAGGAGTATTTCAGATTTCAGTCCACTGTATCTTGCCCTGTCCATTAAAGAGGAAGTAATAGTCTTCAGAAAATCAAATAGATGTAAGCTGGTATATTTACTTTGTTGTAGGGTCCAACTCAAATATGTAGCTCAGGAGAATCCCTGGAAAAACATTAGGTTCTTCTCAGAAAAAGAAAGACATGAATCTTATAATTCATGCTGAAAAATTATCAGTAGTGCCAACCACTCTTGATGAAGAGGTTGTCATTTTACATGCCTTTAACTCCAAAGGAGTGAAGTATTGCCTTTAGTCAAAAACAAAAATCATCTTTCTTCCAAAATTTAGCCTTCAAACACAAAAGTCTTAGTATCAGCTATCACAAATATTTAATGGTAGTGCAGTGAGTAGGACCCAGTGTTTCTAATTCTCTTTTGAACTTTGTTGAATGTGCTGCTCTTTGAATTACCACTACAGATAATTATTTTCCATTTCCAGCATTACCATTTCTTAAAATATAAATTATTTAATTGTTCCTTCCATCTTGACAGGTGGAAGGCAATAGCTACATCATAGTGTTGCAGAACTAAGTCAGTGTGCCTGCTCTGGTGCTGTCCCAGAAGGCAGCTTCCATCTTCTGGCACCAGCCCTGGAGATGTGGTGGTGGTGCCATAGCATGCAGAACATTGGCAGTAGCATTTGTTGACAGTGACAGTGCAGGATTGGTACGAAAAGGGCAGTCTGGCAGGGGAGCTGCCAAGTGAAATAAGGAAAGGACACACAAGGGGTAGGGGCTGCCCACGGTGATGGAGGGTGGCTGCTTTGGACTGCAGTTACGGAAGCCACCAGACCACAGCACACTCCTGTCCTCGCATTCCTCTGCCACTGAGCTGTACAGCTGCCAATAATCTACAGGATAGATAAGAATGCACCAACCCCTATACTGTAGTGCTCTCACAGGGAGCTGAAGCCTCCTAAATCCTTGGGCAAAGAGATCTCTTTGCCTTTATTTCACTGGGGCTGAGCTGCTAGCAGGACCTCTAGTGAGCTAATGGCCATGTCAGAGTGGGTGGAATGCTGGTGGCAGCCAGCACAGTTCCCTCAAGATTGGTGTGTCTTGGCCATCACAGAGGCATGTAATGGACAGCTTTGGTATGAGGCTGGAAGAGCCATGGGCACAGTGGCACGGGTGGCTGGCAGCATCAGAGGGTGGTTGCTTCAGCTGGTGGCTCTCTGTCTGTCTGTGTCTCTCTCTCCTGTCTGTGATAGCTGAAGCCCTGGACAGAAACATGAGCAGATCTTCTGTCCTCTTCTTCCTTCGCCACTCAGCCAAGGAGTGTTGCAACTTTCTGCAGGGATATTTACCTAACCATAAAGAAACACCTTATCCTGTGCCTCTACATCTTGCCTAGTATGCTGTGATAGATAGCATCATGGTCCTACAGGAAGCTGGAAGGTCCCCAGAGCTGTGGACAGAAGATATTCTCCAGCATCCACATTCTTTCTTGCTTCACAGAGTGAAAAAAAGTTTTTAAACACAAATTTTCTGACTCAGTAAGCCGTTTCTCCTGAACCTAATTTCCCTGAAGGCTAGTGTATCTATTCTGCCACAACCAATAAAGTAAAATAATACGTGGCTGTGAGATTCTTCATTCAAAAAAGACTGAAACCGCTATACAAACACTTCATACATTTATTCTAGATGTGTGTATATACATTATTTCACAATGCAAGTGAAACTGAGTAATGGTAAGAGCAGGTAAATTTTGGAACCAAAACTAGATTTGAATGAACCACAATACTAAACTCCTAAATTGTGCTATAACTGCACTAAATGTATGATCTAAAAAAAAACCTGAAAAAGGGACTTCTCATTAATTCAAAGATTCAAGCACAGAGAAGACAAAAATGTTACATATAAGCAAAAGCTGAATTTCTTATTCACGAGTTAAGTAAATTAGCAAACAAACAAAATTTCATCAGAGCTGAATTATGGTGTAATGCGTACATGAAATTGGAAGACATTTGACAAGAACCATATAAATTAACATAATGTATCTTAGTATTAGACAATCTCTAACAGTATGTAATCCAGTTTCCACTTACTAATGCCATCTTTGAACAATGGGGGTTTTTATGTTCAGCAGGAATGTTCAGAATTATGTTAATGAACTCAATTATTTCACCTAAAGAATTCAGAAGAAAACAAATTGCCACTGTATATTTATTATGCTTTTTTTGATTTTATACAATAAATGACAGTACTCCTGACAGCTTCCATGCTAGAAGTCTCTTTTACTGGAAAAAAGATGAAGTTCAAATATTGAGTCAGTGAGCCAAAAGTGAAGTAAAAGAGCCCCATTTTGTTATTTTTTCTTTTCCTTCACCCTATAGTCCTATTTGCTGCACCTGTTGTTTACACTCGTAGAGTAATGACTGACTATCTGTAGGTTCAATATAAAGTCAGAAATTCCATTCTCAGAATTTGAACTAAATTAAAATTCATACTATGGCTAGGAAAGGGAGATGTTCAATCACTTCCAAAAATAGAGTTTGGATAAGTTTTAGATAATTTTTAAAGACGTTGATTTTCTAATACCTCTTAATGGAATTCACAACATTTAATATTAGTGCTAGGTTACTTTTAATTTCCCTGCATTCCTGTCCTTGCCCAGTTCCCCCTCAGTGGTTTTAAAAGTTAAATTTCATTTGTCATCTTTTGTACCAAAACTTGTAGATAGAAATGATTTAGTACTAATCTAATTCAATTAAATTCATTAGAACAAGGATGACCCTTGAGATTCCTATCGCTATTCTTAAAGTGTAAAATGCAAGGCATTCCTATAAATATTAATTAAGCTGATGTAGGAATTAAAGCGTTCTGAGCATAACAACAATGAATACGGTTCAAGAATATTAATCTAAGTTTTTAAATAATCACAAACCAGACAACGTCAAAAATTAATTTTGTCTTTTAATTTGTTTTCACTGGATTTTTGTGCATACAATTTTTTCTTTTGGCTATTACTATATTTTATGAATTCTCATTTGAGAAACTTCTTCTAAAACTTAGTAGTAACAAGGACCTGAGAACAATTATTAGATTAATTATTACTTATATTCAATGTAATTATTTAGTATTGACTTCAGGAGAATTTAAACCCAGTTTTACCCAGCATCCCAGTTCTAACCACTTTCACATAAATAAATAACCAAAACCTCTGTTCCAAACAGTTCATAGATTATGGCACCAATGATGTTACTAATGCCATATTAAGATGATTTGTGCTAGTTTTTTTCTTCTGTAACTGCTACATGGCAGCATATAAAATGCTACTGATGCAGTGCTAGGGACAGCAAAGAAAAAACCAAATTTCAGCCACTGAAATCTATGAGCAGTGGCAACACTGCCCCAAACACATCAATAATTTACTCAGATACAATAGCTTGTTCTGAATGTAGAAATGGTCAAAAAATCTACTGCTGAACTGAAAACAAAAAGACAATATATTCTAATTTCACAGGATTATTTTGCCAATTTGAAGAAATAAGCAAAAAAAATGCTTCTCCTCAGACCAGATGAGAAAATATTCTTCCTTTGAAACTATAACCCCATCTAGTGGGACTTCTTTTTAATAGCTGATAGGATTTGATCTTTTCATTACTCTGAGTATTTTGTGTTAGCAAAGACCATCAAATAAAAATGGGAGATTCCCAGGTTTTGTCTGCACCAGATCTCTCCTTAGAAGATTCTATTTTTGCTACTTTTATGACTAGCTCATCAATTGCAAAGGGTTGGCACATGCAGAGAGCTATCTACTGTATTACCTGGATGAGCTCTGAAAAAAGCTTAGTGCAAGACTGTGGAAAAAATATGGTTTATGAGATGTAATTGATTACAAGTAGAAAAGTACAGTGTAGAAAGAGTATTGGTCAGTTGTCCCTAGAGCACTTAGCCTGCCTGAATTTCCTTCAAAGTCGTCCTCCCTCATAGAAATTAATAAACTACAAGGGGACCTAAGAGCATAAAATAATGTAATTGTACTGTAGTGAATGTTGGGGACTAGGCTATGATGAATGTGAGCAAAATCATAATGAATTCTTGCAGTGCACACAACTAAATTGCAGTATGAACATATTCCACTGTTTTTGTTCTTTGTCTTTAATAACACAAAGAAATTGAAGAGTAAAGATGGCTCATCAGCTCTAAATTCTTCTCACTAGGAACTATGATGTATAGAGAACGGAGAGAGTGGAGGGTGTTTCTGGTCCCTAGTATTTATAGTTCATCACATTATTGTAACATATAGCTCAGACTCAAAGCAGAAACCATGGCAAGTGACTGCCCTGCAGAATAAGCTGGCCCACCTCCTGCACACACTATTGTGTCATTGATAGAAACCCTCCTGTAGTTTTATTGACAGCTCACTGAGTTAGGCTATCTTCATCTTGGCACCCTGCCATGATGGAGCGCTCTCACAAGCTGCAAAGATTGCTTTCACAAACTTTGTTGACCCAAACATCATCATCTTCTCCATTCCAATGATTCTGTAATCTCTGGTATTTATTTGATCAGTAATAATGGTCATCAGCCCTAACATACAATTTCTCACCAATTTTCAAAAGACTATATCCAGTGAAACAAATGGGGCAGTTATATTTCTGTCAGACCAGCAGCTGCATACTTGGAAAGTTGGTCAGACAGTGCAAGTGTGGTCTCTGTTTCAAAGGCTCTGAGTCTGTAAGACTGCCAAGACTTGAGACTTAAGACTGAAGAGCAGGTATGTAGAGAGCTACACCAAACTTCCACCTATCCTTGTTCTGAGACAACAGTGTACACTTACGCAAATAGAAGAAAAAACAAGCAACATCAGAGGCACTCCTGACAAACTCCCCCACCTTTGTGCAGCCAACAGCTTGGAAGACTTTGTACTGGTTAATAGCTCTTAATAGAGTTTTATTCCACAAATTTCTGTAATTGTCTTTTAAACCACTTGTATTTTTTTAACTAAAATATCCTGTAGAAATGAGTTTCATGATTTAGTGACAATTTGACTGGAAAAACACTTCCTTCTGTTGGTTTTAAACTTGTTCCTTGATAATCCCATTTAATGCCTCCTTTTCCTGTCTAAGAGAATATCAAGCAATGACAGCACTTTCTCCATGCCGCTCAGCATTTTGTAACTGCTATTGTATCATTCCCTTCCCTCTGTTATCTCTCATGTACAAAAGCCATTCCCTGACTCTTTTGTCAATTACTTCCTTTTTGAGATGGGGATGACAACAGCATAAAGACTTCATGGATTCGTGACATACCGTAGTATTTTCAAATTCTTTCTCATCTAGCTAATTCCTAATATTTTCAAAATGTGTATTTTCATTTTTGAACACTTTTGAGCATTCAGAATCACAGAATTGTTAGGGTTGGAAAGGACCTTTGGAGGTCATCTAGTCCAACCGCCCTGCAAAAGCAGGGTCACCTAGAGAAGGTTACAGAGGAATACGTCTAAGTGGATTTGGAATGTCTCCAGAGAGGGAGATTATCACCTCTTGGGCAGCTTGTTCCAAGTGCTCTGCCAACCTCAATGTGAAGAATTTCTTCCTCATGTTGAGGTAAAACTTGTTGTGTTTTTGTTTAAGGCCATTGCTCCATGCCCCGTCACTGCACACCACTAAAAAGTCTGGCACCATCCTCTTGACACCTGCCTTTGAGATATTTATATGCATTAACGAGATGACCTCTCAGTCCTCTGTAGGCTAAACAAGCCCAGCTCTGATGTAGCAACTAAGGCATGGACTCAGACCAGCAGGGAATCTGAGATATTTATTCAAAGAAACGAGCTGGTTTTATACACTTCTTCAAGACACAGTACCACTCCCATGCCCTCAGACCCTTAGTTCCTAATATGGTATTTTTCACCAAGTGACCTATCACACATTGCCATGTCAGTAACACACTTTCTTAATGTCCTGATATGGGGGTGATCACATGCTGTTCAGGTGTCTGTCAGCTTCTGGCAGGCTCCTCTCTGCAGGGCTCTGCTGAGTGGCATTTCCTCCCCCCAAGGTCAGGTAGAGACATGCCTCTCTGTGCTGCCATGGCATTCTGCAGGTGTGTCTCACAGCCCGAAGCTCAATTCTATCTGCTCTCTCCCCACACAGCTCCTGCAGTCTCTTTTCATAACAGAGATGCTCCAGACCCCAAATCATCTTTGTGGCCTCCAGTGGACTCTCTCTAGTAGTTCCATGTCTCTCTTTTACTGAGGAGCCCAGAACTGGACACAGCACTCCAGATGTGGCCTCACTAGGGCCAAGTAGAGGGGCAGGATCACCTCCTTTGGCCTGCAGTAAGGAAAGAGTTAATGACATTTGTAGTATATGCCTTAAACAAACACTTGGTTGTAAAACCTATTGCAGAAAACGTCAGCAGTCCCTAAGCACAACCAGCAAAAGAAAAAATGTTTCAGCTCTGTCTTTGCCTAGGCAGGACAGAAACCGACACTTTTCATTGCAATGTTCTACTGCTGTATGTTACATAACTGCCAGAGTAGACCTCAATGACCATTGAATTAAGACTCGAGCATGCGTGATAGCCAAAGCCATTCATCCTCTCCCTCTAATGCTAATGAGGAACTGAGAATTGCTCATGATAATGAGGAACTGAGAATTGCTCCTACTAATGAGGAACTTAAAGCCACTTTAAGTTCCTTTGCTTCTTGTGCAAATAAGGTACTGTATAAAATTACTCAGGGAGTGAACCAGGGGGTGGGTACCTAGCACCAGATGAAGCCCAGTGCACTGAATGACTAATGGGATAATCCTGCATCCATGGTGGTAACCATCTTCTACCTGCACTATCTCTCTCCTCCTCCTCTCTCTCTCTTTTTGTTATTCAAGCAATTTTGCAAAATAAAGCCTGTACTGTTGAACTGATGATGTTGGATATTTGGTCTTGTTTGCACCTTAAATTGGGCAGAGGACTTTAACATCCATTGAATCATTACACCTGCTGGCCACGCTCTTTCTGACGCAGCCCAGGATGCCATTGGTCCTCCTGGCCATAAGGGCACTGCCAGGTCACAGTCAACTTGTGACCTACCAAGACTCCCAAGTCCTTTTCTGCAGACAGCCCTTTCTGCAGAGCTGCTCTTTTCTGCAGAGCTGCTAGCACTTGGGGTTATTCCTCCACAGGCACAGGACCCTACACTTGCCGTTGTTGAAGCTCCTCAGGTTTCTCTCCACCCAACTCTCCAACCTATTAAGGTCCTGCTGAGCGGCAGCATAACCTTGAGTTGTGCCACTTTCCCTAGTTTCATATCATCAAACTTGCTGAGGGTACATTCTATCCCCTCGTCCAGGTTGTTGATAAATAAGTTGAATAAGATTGGACTCAGTATTGATCCCAGGGGAAAACTAAAGAAGAGAGGGCTTCGGTGGATCGATGCTGCATTTGTTCCTACTGGGTCTCTCGTGGACCGCTTAGGCAGCACTCTCCCAGCACCTACATGTGCACACAATCTCACCTTCGCAGGTGGTTGCGAACAGCCGCTCACACACACAGTATGCATGAACCGGAGACAAAGAGGTGAGAGGGTTCTTTGCATGCAATTCCGAGGCGTTTGATGGCAACACCCCGAAGGGAACAGAGTCAAGAAAAAGAACAACTACTGAAAGCCCGCACCCGTTTTATCCCGAAAACTCCCAAAGGCGGGCAGAACATCCAAAACCAATAGTCTGAGGGCTAGGGGGCAGAGACAAGGCTGAGTGACATAACAGAGGCCAATGGAAAAAGGGATGGGAGGGGGAGAGGGCCAGTGACCAGCAGAATCTAGACAAAGGGAGAACTTTCTAGCACAGTGTTGCAAGGAGAGACCACTTTTAAGGCAACTTGAGGGGTGTAAAGTGGACTTAGCCACTGCAACAGAAAACCACTGACTGCAGGCCTCCAACTGCATTGTACTCCACTGATCACGACCCTCTGAGCTCTGCCATTCAGCCAGTTCTTGATCCACCTCACTGTCCATTCGTCTAACACACATTTTCTGATCTTACCTAAGAGGATGTTACAGGAGACACTGTCAAAAGCTCTGCTGAAGTCAAGGCAGACTACATCCACTGCTCTCCCCTTGTCAATCCATCTGCCATGTCATCATCGAAGGCTATCAGATTTGGTAAAACATAATTTCCCCTCGGTGAATCCGTGCAGTTCTTAGGTTCCCAGTAAGACCAATGTGAATCTGTATATTTTTAACTATTCCGCAATATTTAAAAAAACCCAAAAAACTGTACCTGAAAAGCCAACCCAAGAGCAAACCACACACACGGACATTTCAACTTCCAGCCTGCAAGAGTTCACTGGCCGTGCCCTTGCTGGCTATAAGCTCTTCTTACACAGGATGCCCCAAATGGCAGTAAGAGCCATGCACAGCCTCCTGGGATGGGATGGGATGGGATGGGATGGGATGGGCAGCTGGGTGAATCAGCAACTCTAAAGCAGCACAGCTCGCCAGCTGCCATAGCACCATCACCTCACTCGCACACAGGGAGTTTCCCAGTGATACTGAAATCAGCCAGAAAGAAAATTTCTAACACAGTTTTGAGTATTAGAAAGCAGGAATTCTTTATTACAGTGTGCTGGTCACTTGGGGGATCCTTCCGCCATTTGAGTGCCACAAGTGTAGGATGAGCAGAGATTTTATCATACACACATTACATACTCATTAGTTATCCCCACTTCCTTGACTTTATATGACAAAGTCACACTCATTATTGGAAATCCTTATATGATTCTCTGGGATCTGTCTTCAATGTCCAGTGTCCATTTTAGGCAGCTGTTCCTTGACCCCCTGCTTTTAAGCACAATATCATTGTTTCACATAACTCCTACGTTGTCAGCCTTACAGAGCTAAGCTGGCATCCTGCTAGCATTTTTCATGACTCCTGTTTCCCTAAGTTACATCCTTTATTTAATTCTCCAAAGCTGTGCAGTTGTGTCCTGTGGTACTTGATAAAAGTAAAGGTTGTTCTGCTATTCTTGTCAGGTGAGTAAAATGCTGTTCTACTGTCCTTATCACCAGCAGACAGGTCAATCTGACCTGGTGCTTGTGCTGCCCTTGTTTTATTCTCTCTCTCTCTGCTAGGACAGTTCACAGGTTGAAGGCAGCAACTTTATTTTGATCTCTGTGTAACAGCATAAGGTCTCTGAAACCAGAAGACTTAGCTATTGGAAGCAGTTTCCTGTATAAATGTAAAAACTGAATTGGAAGGAAAAGGGAGATTTCTGTCTCTTTTCTGTATTAAAATAAGAGGGAAGATGTGTGGCAACACGTGTCCAAATACATGTATTAAACCTCTGCAAATTCTTCAATGAATGTTATACACGACATAACACCAACAAAATTTTTAAAACAGGTAATTGAAGTAATAAAAAATCATACTTCTTTTTACATATAAAGCATTGTGCTCTACATGACAGTTACCAATTTCCACCTCCAAAAATCACTACTTTCAAGTTGAGAATATTTGAGCTGAATCTCCTCTTACCCTCACGAAAACAATTGCAGTGAATCCAATCACAGTGCAACTTTATGTCTGCCTACCCAGGCACATAGTTCCCACTGAATGCCATAGGAATTGGACATGCTCAGAGACAGGCCATACGCAGCTTCGTCAACTTGGCTACAACCACAGTTGTACTGTGCGTCTCAAACAAGCATGAAAATCTTTGAGAGAAAAAGGTTTCTTTTGCATGGGCTCCAATTTCCATTAATCACAGGTAAATCAGTTTTCCTGTCCTTCTTCAAAGAGTACAAGGCCTGTAGATTTCTATTTGTTGTCTGCTCACTTGTGTCTACATACTTGTTAGATTATTTCTGAAACCAAAACCATTCACTGCCTAAAATGAATGTTCTTTATGGTTAATACATGTAAGAATGCAGGTTTTCATTACAAAAACTTCAATATTTTTATAAGGTGCTCCAAATAATGTTGGTAAAGCCCCTCCATAAAGTAAGATAGCAGCAGTCAAGTTTCCCAGCAGCCAAGTTGCACAGTGCAAAAGGTCATCCTGTTCATCTTGAACCTTTGCACTTCTAAAAGTAGCTGGTAGCATGATTTCCTATTCAAGATGGCATGATCTCCTATACTGTGAAAATGACAAATATGGAACTTTGGTGATTTTGATGAATTGGGTGCCATGGCAACTGTTATCAGACACCGTGTCTAGGGTTTAGTGCCATGGAACACCTGCACTGGGAGTGGCTGCTGGGGTCAGCTGCCAGGGCTTTGTAAAGCCTGGAGATCACTGTGATACCGTAGGGCCTTGACCTGGCTGTGAGGATATTGAAGGAACACAGAGGCCTGGGATACCCACTCTAGGGGGAGCAGTTCCTTCAGGAGACAGCATCTTACCTGGGTGCCCCTGTGAGGTCTGTGGCAGAGGATGCCAAAGACAGCAATGGAGGTCCTTTTGGAGAACACGAGCTTCCAGCCTTGCAGAACACTGCCAAGCCTGCAGATGAAAGTTCTGCAGAGGTGGGAGAGGAGCAGCTGGACAGTCTGGAGAAGGAGGTCCTGCAGCAGGAGGTTGAGGACCAGCTTGCCTCCCTGCCATGGTCTTGGCAGCTCGATTACAGATCCAGGCAGGTGAGTGCCGAGGAAAAGATGGGATGGCATGGGAAAGGGGAATGAGCCTTCCACTTCCTGGAGCCAGCTGTGGTGCCACATGGCTGCAGTCCCATCATCTCCTGTCCCAGCAGCCACCATGGCCAGGTCCCCAGCAGACTTTTGCTGGTGGGAGCTAGACAAACTGTACAAATTGATGCCATGATGATTTTTTGCCTTTTCTTTAATATAGCTTTTTATACCCTTTTATATAGCTTTTATGTATCCTCAGGGCTTTTAGCATGCATACCTGTAATTCCTTAAGCCTGAAAATTTAGCATAGTCCTGATATTCCGTTAAGCCAGGAGACCAAACATCCTCACAGGAGGCCTCGCAGTCTGCGCCAGAAAGTCCCACACTATCCTGAGAAACCAAGGTCTTCTCTAGAACACATCCTGTAAACTAAGATAAGCCATCCAGGGGGGAATTCCTTGGGATGGGAGGATACCACACTATTCATTTAAGCTTCTCACTGGGGAATCTTTGATAGATACGCTAATTTGCAAGGTCTATAAACTGTATACGTGATCTATTGTGTGTGTACCTTTTGGTGTGCATTTCGGAGCATTCCACCTGGACGAAGTGGTGCACCTTAAGGATCCTTAAATACCAAGGTAAAAACCCCTTTTCCCTTAAACCATGTTTGGTTCTTAATTTTAAGACCAGGGAAAGGCAACAAAATGTCAGAGTCACAGAATAGCTGGAAATGACATCTGGAGGTCATCTAGTCCAACCGCCCTGCAAAGGCAGGGTCACCTAGAGAAGGTTACAGAGGAATGTGTCCAAGTGTATTTAGAATGTCTCCGGAGAGGGAGACTCTATGACCAGGGCAGCCTCTTCCAAGTGCTCTGCCACCCTCAATGTAAAGAACATGAAGAACTCTTCAATAATTCCTCCCTCTCTCCTTTCCCATCTGCCAGGTGAACACATTTCTCGACCTTAGGCAGCCAGAGCAGACAGGCCTGGAGGGGACAGAGGCCATCCCAAGCATGCAGAAGGTGCTGGAGCATGTTGAAGCCCATGTCTCTAGTGAGCCAGAGACCTTGGCCGAGGAAGAGGACTGGGAATGCAATATTGACAAAGAGCTGTCCCATGAGATGTGTGAAGAGGACCAACAATGTCCAGCGCCCTTGGAGAGGTGGGAAGACTACAGCAAAAGCCAGGTGTCCTGAGATGTGTTGAAAGACCACAGTGGCCAAGACCTGTTTCAACATGAAGATGATGAGGGCACAGCAGCATCAGGAGAGAGTCAGAAGTGCTGCAGAAGGCAAGGTCAGCCCAAGTTCTGGTTAATAGATCCTTTGGGGTGGATTATGACACTGATGAAACGACAGTGAATGATTGGTGTTTGTAAATATACACATGTAGGGTTTATTATAGAACAATTTGGTTGCAAAGGAAAACAGGTATGTAGCAGTTTTTCTTGGTATTATCTCTAGTAATATAACAAGAAAGCATTGCAATATGAAAATGCAACATCATCACCCAAGGAAATGCAAAAGCGAAAAGAAAGAGAAAATACAAGAGTGTGAAGAACAAAAAAAGAAGAGAAAGCACAACAGTGTGAAGCTCTCACCACCGATAGGCCCTGCACCAAGACTTGGTTGCTGAGCAATCTTGGTCAAAGTTGTGGTTGCAGAACTGATCTGTTGGGTGGTGGGGAAAATACCAAAGAAGTGGTGGGGAAAAATCCCCAGGAAGATCTGCAGAACACAAAATCTGTTTGGTTTATAGTCAGGTTCAGGTGGGAATGCCCAGGTGCCCAGGTATCTCCCCTGAGGCAGGGAGCTTCACACTGGATGATGTCATTTTGTGGATCATTGGACACTTTGGGTGCCCTTGACACCTTCTGAGAAAACACAGCTACCCAAGACGACACAGGTGTCCAAGACAACACAGGTGCCCACCACATCAGGGCAGCTGAGTCAGTTATGGCCCATTATGACCCATCAGCCATATGACCCTCAGGACACATGTGAATGTGTACTTGGGGAGATGGTGGTGGGGGTGGTGGGAGAGGGGAGAGGAAGGCATGTGTGTGGAGAGATGGGGCAGATGGTGGTTTGTGCAAGGGAGGACAACCTAGCAGGACAAGAGGCATCATCCTGTCTCCATAGGATTATGTCCTATCTCACTCATAGCCTATCAGTCACTCTGTCTTATCACATCAGAGGTTAGCCATTACACACTCAAAAGCTCAATTCCTCCATCTTCAAGCCAGGCTTCAACAAAGCTCCCTGGTCTCCACAAACGGGGAATGTTTTGAGTCATTATCCAGTGGCTTCAGTTCAGTTTAGTTCATTCTCCCACAGAGAAGCAATCAGCAACCCTCAGAGCACATCCCTGCCCTGGGTGGTCACAGGGACGCCAAGGATGACCCAGCCATATCCAAGAGTCGAGCGTTGCCCAAGCAAGGGCAGGCCTGGCCTGGCTGTCCCAGAGAGCAGCATCCAGGTCAGGCCAGCAGCATCACGCACACGAACACTGGCCATGAGCCATCTCTACCACTCCCTGGGAAGACCCCTCAGTGCCATCCAGCCTCCTGGCATTAACACCCTGCCATGACAGCAGGAACGCTCCTGACGTTCAGGAGGTCACTTGGGGCTGTGTGTAGGGCATTTGTTGGTGCCTGTGGTCCACGGGAGCAGCAGTGCCTGGCTGCCAGCGCCATGCCCAAAGCCTGGAGATAACTGCTCTGAACAGCAGCAGTGTCCATCTGAGAGAGCAGCACAGGGAGGCATGGCAGGGGTGGATGTAGGGACAGCACCTCAGGCATCCAGCTGTTCCAAGGGCATCCCCCTTGGATACTCTTGGCCACGGTTTATTGATATCAACATATGATTCACCTTCAATTGCGAATTTTGTTAATCCTGGACTTTGTTCTGCTTCTTAGAAATATTTTGTTCAAACAGTGTTGCAGATGGTTCACACTTAAAAAAACCTCTCTAAACTATGCAAAAAAAAAAAAAGATTAGATCTGGTTCATATTTTTACCATGAATATTTTGTCAATATTTTATACTTTTTCTTCAATAAAACAGGCAATTTAACTCTATTAACTACAAAAAATGAATTAAAATACAAAAAACTTGCAGGTACCTAAGCTGAGATAAAGTACAGTTTTAAATTTCAGAGGATATTTTTATTATCTCTAAGCAGGTAATTAGTTACTGCCAGGTGTAAGAATTATCTCAGAAAACTATAGAGTTTCTAGTATCTTTTTAAAGGAGAAATAGCTAACTTAGAGATCTACAAACCCAATCACTAATTACAATTCTTTTCGCCCAGATGTCCTATCTTCATTTACCAACACTTTCAGCTGACATTCCAACAGTCACTCAAGTTCATTGTATTTTTACAACTCTTTATAGTTTTGATCAAGCTGAATAGTATTCTCTAATAAACTCTATATCTTCATTACTAATGACCCCTCCAGATAGCTCAGAAATATTGCTTAGAATATTTTAAAAAGCATAGAGCACAGAACTGAGAGGAACTGTACTAGTAACATCTCTTCATAAATTGAGTATTCATTCCTTCACTTTGTTTTCACTTATTTGGATAACCAGTTCCTAATAAGGTTTATACATGTAGCTCAGCATGTGAACAAAACTGTTCTAACTTTAAATTCTGTATGCAACAAGGACATAATGACATAAAGTAGTGGTCTATTAAGCCCAAGTCAATAGCCATTACAGCTGACCATTTGATATTTGCTTGTATATGAAGTGGATTAAAAATTTCAGTGATATATGTAAGTAATTTAATGGTGAAATTTTCAAAATACAATGATGAATTAAAGCAATACATTTTACATTAACCTCATGTGGTGAACAGGTTTTTGGCTGATACACCAAGCTTATAAATTCATACCTTTCTGACTGAGGAATCTGTTTGAATTTTTAAAATTCTCATTATTTGGAAGCCTGTTAATAAAAAAAAAGATAGCAACAAAACCCAACACTGAAAACTGTACAGGATAAAGTCCCTTGGCTTTCAAGTCAGTAGAAAAATCATTAAGTCTTGAAAAGAGCAAAAACATTACTGTATTTCATGATGACTATTTTTGAAGAAATGAAACATTTTGTAAGAGCTTCTAGGAGACCAGAACAAAAAAAAAGGTGGAAAGTAAGCATGAAATTCTACACACAACTGGCTTGGGCTGCCAAGGAAATGTAAAGAATATGTATTTATTTACTAATCCCTATATAACAAGAAAGAAAACTTGGTGTATCCATTTAGTTCATAGTAACCAGCGTTCCTCCTGAAATAGTGATTTCTTTAAATAAAATAGAGCTTTAAAAGAAGTTCATATAAAGAAAAGCTTTTAAGTCAGTGCACACTACTTCGATAAAAAAGAATGTTTGTTAAATTACTCAATAACGAACCATAAAAGGTAAATTTCACAACGCACCACATTTAGGAGGTATATAGACTACAGCAAACAGCATTTTAAAGTAACCTTTACTGTTCTAGCAAACTGAAAAGTTCTGATCCTGTAACCAGCTTGGTACTTAGCAGAGAACAGTTGAGGAACCAGGAAAAGCAGCAGCTTGACTCCAGTAGCACATCCAGATGGAAGGATGTGTTACTGCCTGTCCTTCTGCAGGATATGAAAGCTTCTTGTTGCTGGCCGTGAGGGGACGTTTTGAGCTCTCTGGTGAAAAGCTTATTCCGGATGGGCAACTGGTCAGCTGTATGGATGTTACAGTGTCTGTCAGTAGCTACAGTCTTTACTGTCAGCACCATGCTGCCTCAAAGCACTCTGTTTGTGCGCACCTGGTGCACTGGGGAGGTAACCAGTTCTGCTTCTAGTGATGAACCTGGGACACTGCTAACAACAACCAGCTGGTCTTGCAGTACTTCAGTGAGAGAAAACTGAGCTTGCCATTACATCCGCCCGGCGACAGAGGACCAAGGGCTTCAGAAAGGTTTAGCTGAGCGACACAGAACGGTAGTTTGGAAGAGATTCACCTTGTGGATCAGCAATAGTGTGTCCAGCAGGACCTGGGCAATGACTGTCCCCTGTACTCAGCACTGGTAAGGTCACACCTCGAATCCTGTGTCCAGTTCTGAGCCCATCAGTTCAAGGACATTGAGGTGCTGGAGCATGTCCAGAGAAGTGCAACAGAGCTGGTAAAGTGTCTGGAGCACAAGTCCTGTAAGTAATGGTTGAGCAAGCTGGGGTTGCTTAGCCTGGAGAAAACGAGGCTCAGGGCTGACCTTATCCGTCTCTACAGCTGCCAGAAAGGAGGTATAGCCAGGTGGGGGCCAGCCTCTTTCCCAGGCAACCAGTGACAGGACAGGACGACACAATCTTAAACTGTGCGGGAAAGGTTTAGATTGGACATGAGGAAGAATATCTTCACAGAAGGGGTGACTAGACATTGGAATGGGCTGCCCAGGAAGGGGGTAGAGTCACTGTCCCTGAAAGTGTTTAAGGAGAGATTGTATGTGGTGCTTAGCGCCATGATCTAGTTGACAAGGTGGTGTTCGGTCGTAGGTTGGACTCGATGAGCTCAGAAGCCCCTTCCAACCTCAGGAAGCCAGTGATTCCCGGAGGAAAACTGACGGCCGCGCCCGCCTCCGTTCGAACCCGCCTCAGGGGCGGGGGCGGTTTGGCGCGAGGGGGGCGGGGCCGCGCGGTCACGTGAGCCCGGCGTAGGCGGCCGCGGCAGCCTCCCCCGGCCCGGCCCGGCCGCTCCGGGAGGGGCCATGGTCGGAGCGACATGAGCCCCGAGCCGGAGCCAGAGCCGCCGCCAGCCCGGGCCCGGGCGGCAAAAGAGGAAGAGGAGCCGCCGCCTCCGTCGCCGTCGTGGGAGGGCGGCGGCGGTGCCGCCAGGTGGGGCGGCTGCATCATGCTGGTAAAGAGGGTCGGCCTGACGGCGGGCGGCTGCAACGCGGTGAGTGCAGGGTGGGAGCGGGGGCTCCGCGGAGGTGGCGACGGTGGCTGCGTGCAGATCGTGCGGGCTCTGAGGGCAGCCGTGCGTTGCGGGCTGGGCTGGGCGGCCCGTGGGGATCAGCAGCCGGCTTGCTCGTGAGGGGCCGGCTCACCCTCAGCTGCCCCTCGAGAGGCTTCCCGGAGCGTCCTGCCCCTGGATGCCTAATGGAAGTTGGGGTGCGGCGGGTTCTTCGGGCAGGCCCTGCCCTGCCTGTCTCTGACAGCCTCGGTACGTTCGTTACGAGTTTGTCCCGGGCGGAGGAACCGGAGTAATCGCACCTGTGAGCAGGTGGCTGTAAATAAGTTTTCTTTTAAAATACATGAATCCAAGGTGCCAGGAAGGTAAAACTTAAGTTTTCCCTAGGAGCTCTTGGAGGTGCTCCTTGTTGAACCGAACCCGCGGGGTTATGATCCGCAGTTTTCTTAAGTTGCTGTGCTGCCTGTTTCGTCTCTTCATACTAAGCACTGAGATCTTTTTGTGCAAAAAAATGGAGCTGGAAGGGAGTAATCCGTGCACTCGCTGCCAAGTTTCGTTTGTAAATGTGGTAGCGGGTGCGTAATTTCTTTCCGAAAAGGCTTAAGCCTTTCCCTCAGTACGTCAGTGTGCTCACAAAGGTGCATTAAAACCACACCCCTTGAGCTTTCTGCAGTAGGTGGAGACAGGTAACTTGTTTCGGGCAGGATGATACTGGCTGAGGCGATATAACCCATGCTTTTTTGTTGGAGTTAGCCCACAGGTCACGATGGAGTAGAAGAACTCAGGGGAAGACATAAAGTAATAAAAAGATGATCCCGGCGCTGACAGTTTTTGCAGGGGTCGAGGTGCAAAACAAGGAAATGCCTTACCATGCCGAAGCTCTTCTGGCAAGTTGAAATCACATAAATTTTTTTTGCAGTCTGAATTACAAGCTATTAATAACTTTTCGTGGGGTATTGTTAATGTTCATGTGTACTTAAATAATTTAGTATTAGTTTACTCACAAAGTTGGGTATGCTGAAAACATTGAATATGCCAAAAGTTATAAAACAATGCTAAGTTTGTCAGGGAGCCGGCATCTCCTTCGTGTGTTACCTGTCCTCCCACAGATAAGTATCTCTGCTATCAGAGATGACAGAGCGTGCTGTTTTATGTGAATGTGAAGAAGTATTTTTAGCTGAGCATTATTAATGTAGCATTAATGTGATATCATGGCTAGAGCTGAAGAATGTAAAAAAAAAAATCATCTTGAAACCATCTGATGCACCTACATTGTTTCTACCTTACTTGTACATGATGAAGATTTTAAGGGACTTCTAGTAGATGATTAACACAGAGAAGATGTAGAAAAATTGTTGTTCTATGGAATTCATTAGTCAAGTAATTTATTTTATGTAAGTTAATTCAAAAATGGCTGCTTCACACTTCTTGTAATGCATAACTTCTGTGTTTGAGTGTTTCAGTTGTCTTTAAGAAATGGTTATGTCTTTCAAAAAGCAGGTTGGACTCCTCAAGACATGCATCTGATGTGTGCTGTATGGTAGAATTCCTGTTCCAGGTTTACGTACAGCACTTCCCAATAAAGAGTCTAGTTTGTGTAAGATGCAGTAACCGAGTCTGAAGTCTGACTACAAAAATATCTCCAAGAAGAGTCTTGAAAAGTGAATGTTTTAGCCAAGAAACATAAGCTTTCAGTTTTATCAGCTCAGATGATGTGGTGAAACAAACAGAGGATTGATCTCACTGTACAGAAGAAAAACAGCTGAATTTTTTAATGTATGAACAGAGGCTAGGAAATGGAAGGTGCAGGTAGGGGAACTGAAAAAAAAAATCAAAGAACTGTCTTCTTTCTCTAGCTTTGAAAAGTAAAGCTCAAATGGAAATTAAATCCATAACTGCCTGGTTTTTTATTAATGGATGGAATGTTTGGTAATGTTGGATTAAGTGTTAGAAAAATGCTTTTGAGTACTTAATATATGCTCTTCTATAAGTTCGAAAATTTAGCTTCAAAATGACATACATTCTTAATTTTATAAAATGATCTGAGGTTTGGTTTTCTGAGTGTATTTTTTGTCCCTTCCCTCCTAGTTGTGCCCTCCGAGGACTTTGTGTTCCTCTAAAAAGCATCTCAAGAGAGAAGGGCTCTAGCTTTATCTTCTGTACACTGATATAGCAGTAGTGCTGTTATATCATGTTAGGGTCTGCATCTGTTCCTGACTGAGCAGTCTGTTTTGTAATAGCAATTCCTGCACGTCCCTGTGATTCTCATGTGGCTATCATATTACTACAACTCTCTCTGCCTAGACTTTATTGAAAGAGCTTATTCACAATAAAATATAAGGGGCCGGATAATGGCTTTAGATGTAGTTGCAGAGATCTGTTTGGTATCAGGAGGAGTGCCTCCCTGGCATTTGGAAGGGGAAGCTTGCTGCTTGGACTGCTGCTGAAGAAATAAATGCAAAAGTGAAACTTTTGTGAGCTGCTTCTTTGGTCTGTGAAGAATGTCTTAATTTTTCATTTTTATTTTTACTCTTTCTTCACATCAGATCAGTAGGACAAAGTGGAAGAGTATGACCAAGTCTGTCAGGTTGTGCAAGACTTTTTCCTCTTACCCCTCCAGCTTGGGTGTAAGAAGCTTCTGTTTTTTGATGTAGCTGTAACTGTCTTCACCTTGTTGAATGCACTGGCTTCACTGAATTGAAGAGCTGAAATACAAATGTTGAACAAATGACTTCTTATGAATTGAGCTACTGCCTCAAAATTAATAAGAACGATATGTTTTAAGTAAATTCCAGTGGAATTAAATAATTTTTTTTGGCTGTATTACCATGACTTTAGTGAGCCTCAGAAATTGAAGTAAATGATGCCATGGGACATTTTGTTAGCCTGTTGTGCAGTCTTGTTACATCTGAATTACAAATACTGGTAGAATAAAATTTAGCATGGCATTCAGAATATTTGTGCCACATACTTCATTTCTGTGCAACCTATTGGGGGTAAAATAATGTCAACACTAAGGAATCTTTTCAGCAAAATACACTGTCATGCTGTCTAAATAAAGTGCTCTTATGGGAGAAAGCCTAAATAGGGTATGAAAAGAAAAGTCACACCTGTGTACCTCTTTGAGAATTAATCAGATGTTAGTTTCATGTTCTTGGACACTGTAAAATGCCTCAGCTGTTGTGAAGCCCAAGATAATGTAAGCATTTTGAACTGTACATCTCGGAACTTTGCCAGCCTTTATTATTTAAACTATTTTACACAGTGAAGCACAACTCTGTGTACCCAAAGAATTACATGTTCTTGCCCTTAGTGTTCACATTTTTCTTTTATACTTCATAAAAAATACAGCACAGTTAAACTAAGGCAGCATGATGTAATGTTATGAGACTTTACTCAAACAGCTCTCAATTCAATAAGCTGGTTTCTTAAATTTCTTGCTTGTAGAATTTACATTGTATTGCTAGTAGTAAACACATTGTTCATTTGTCAGTTTGGGTATTCAGTACTTGGTGGAGCATTGTTTTCTCCCACACAGGGTATTTTTCTTGTTAAATCCGAATAATTAGAGATGAACAATATTGCCTTCCCAAGATTGCCAATGGCATTTTGAATCTTCCCATCCTGTTAAACTGACGCTAAGTGTGCCCTGTTACCAGGAATGTTTAGTTACTCTGTTTAAAAACAAATAACTCCAGTGTATATTTATGCTGAAAGGGCACTTCTGCTGTTGCAAGTCTACTGTTACTGGTGCTCCAGGTTATTCCAGATATGAATAGTGTTGCCTTCCAAGAGAAGTACTGTAGGTTAGAGCAATAAAAACTTAAATTACCAAGTCATGGCTATATAATTAGTTCCGAAGATTCAAACCTAGCCTACTGGACAAGGAGTTTGAGTAACTGTCTGCCCCATGGAGAAGCATGTGTATTAACTGAGCAGCCAGTGCTTTTTAGAGGAATTTCTCAGTCTTGTACACCTTTCTACATTTTACAAAGAAAACTTAAACAGATAACTTGGCTTCCAGCTTGCTCTAGTGTAATATGCTGGCTATATGTTATTTCTGTAAGAAGTAGTTTAATTAGACAGTGCAGTACTGTCTGAAGCAGAGCTTTCAGAATGTGGCAGGGTGTATGGCAATTGTTTACTTAGCTGGTCTTCGTACCTCAGTGGCCTCAGCTGTGAAGACTGAACCAGAAATGGTCTTCGTGTTTTATGTGACTTAGAAGATTTCTGCTTCTAAACTTGTCCAGTCTAAAATTAAACAGGAATGTGTTCTCCCCCGGAAGGAAATACAATATGGCAAGACATTTTAGACCTCAAGAATAAATTTCATGAAGTGCTGCTTTTTTCTTGTATTTTAGAATAAGGAGGTAGTGGCAATTTTTTCTTAACACCCTTCATGTCACTCCCAATTCAATGAATCCCATTGGTATCTTTCTGCAGATATTTTGATCACAGTTTGGAGGAAGCTGCTTCAGCAGTCCTCCATACCTTTGGTAGTGTTCTTCTTCTTTCTGTGGGCCTCTTGTGCTTCTGTATAATAGACTACTCAACAATGCATATTGATTAAAGCTTCTGAACAAAACAGTCATGGGATAAGAGTAGGATCTTCATGTAGACCTATTAAAAATGGTCAGAACACCAGAAGCAGAGAGTTAGCAAGGCAGGCACATCACTTGCAGTAGTATAGTGATAATCTTTTTCCTAACAGGCTGTATCTTTAGTAAAGATACACACTTCAGTAAACCTCTGCTGAATGCTAGACTAATTTCTTTCATTGAACTCTTTTTTTCCAGGATCACATTCCTATGATGTAATCATCCTATATGTGGAATTAAAATTGTTTTTTCTTGTTTGCATTGCTTAAATTAATATACACAAATTTCAATCTGCCATTTAATTTGTTCTCCTGATTCCATGAACTTTTGTTGTTCTTTACCATTGCACTATAACTCTTCCAGAGTGAATTGCATTTTGTCATCGGTGAACTTCATCACTTCACTTTCCTCCTTTTTTACAGCTCACTTCTGAATGTGTTGAACAATAGGTGCTAGGACAGAGCAGTAGGCGTCATCTGGTAACTTTGCTATGCTGTATGAACAGATTGCAGTGGGTTTATTTTTGTAAATTGTCCTGGGGTTTTTGTGTATGTATGTTTGGGGAGTTTTTGAGTGGGTTGTTTTTTTGTGTTTGTTTACTTTTTTTTTTCTTTTCAAGTCCTGTGAAGAGTTTGCTGGCTTTAAGAGCCTTTGGTGAGCATCTTTGAGTATGCTTACTGAATTATCAGAAGACTTATTAATGTGACCTACATTATCTATACATTTTCTTTTGAGAACTCCAGGAACTTTTTAATGCACAGTTTCTCTTCGCAAAATCTTCACAGGCTCTTCCATTTTGAATGAATTGTGGTTCTGATACTCGAGACATGTGCAATATGATTTACCGCAGCTTTCTGTTGAGAAAATATGCATGATCTTCCAGTCCAGATACAGATCTGCTTAAGGTGTTTATTTGCAACTGAACTACAAGTTTGGACAGTGTATAATCTGAATTAATTATGATTTATATTGCAGCTTACAAGGCATACCTAAAATGCTGTACTGGATTGGAAAGCACTTTCTCTTGTGTTCTACGTATTTTTGCACTGAGTTCTTGCCAGTTCCAACAAATAGAGCATTTGTGATGAACAGTTGGAATTAAGGTGGATCCAAAGTACTTCTGTTTGAAAATTAAAGAGAATAGTTACTAGAAAGAGATAAACATGCAATATGCCTAGAGAGCTACCTGGGTAATATGTGTGGAAGAAAGGGAATCCATCATGTAGTGAGATGGATTGGTGGCATAATATTAGTGCATGAATAAGCTAAAGTGATTAAATAGTCCTGTAGTGGGGTCATACCAGGAAAAGTTTGCATTTGAAATGGTTGTATTTTGGGGGAAACTAACAAAATAGTAGTGGGGGTAAATATGTAAAGGAAATGAATTTTATAATTTGTCATGAACTTTGAGATCTGAATGATTCATACATGAAAGCATGTTTATTGAAGTCTTTTACTGATTCTGTGAGTTTAGTTCTTTGTTTTCTTGAAAATATCAGCGTTGACATTGTGTACTGCAGTACAGGTGGTACTACAAAAAATGAGTATTTGAACCAGTTGATTTTTATAGGGGAAAATGTTTCTGTAGACTCTTAAAAAAAAAAATAAGGTAATACAACTCACACTAATGCATTTTAATGTTGGTTTACATATTGTAGGGCAGTGGGTGCTCTTTGCAAAGGTATGTCTGTATTGCAAATAGAACAAGCAACTAGTATGCTCTCCTGAGAGACCCTACTGCCTGGTGGGAAAGAATTTCCCAGAGGATGGTGTAGGGGGACAAAGGCAAGCTCCTACGGTTTGTCAGTTCAGAACTTCAGTTTGAGTTTGGTTGTTTTCTGCCTGAGAGGTAATAGGATTATGTGACTGGAAAGGTACTTTAGTAGGGAAGTACCTTCCTCTTCAAGACAGTGTCAGCTGTGATGCCTGAGCAGGTTGCTTAAGGTTTTTCCAGTTGGGTATTGAAACAAACCCTTCATGTCCAGCTCGGCTGCTTCACCCTTATGGGAGGAAAAAAAGCCTGCTGTATTTATCCAATTGAATCTTTTGCTTAATATGCCTAGCAGGATTGTGTGGCCCTCATCAAAGTATGAAAAATTTAAAAAGGTCCTGAAGTCTCCAGAGGACTTCAGGATTTGAACAGTGGGAAGTGATTTTGTTCTCAAATAAGCATATTTCTTCAGAGAAATAAATAGTTAGGCATGCTTGAAATTGATGTTGAGGTGCTTTTGCAGGCATTCAAACAATTTTAATTATTACATTATAGTTTTGAGTTAACAGATAAACAGTTACCTATAAATAATAACTAAATAGTGCCAGTTCTAGCTTTGCTCTGTAGACCTGGGACTGGCTATAAGATTGCATCTTGCTGTGGAGTATTTTAGGGTGAATTGTACTAGCTGTTCTTCAGAAAGATGTCTAAGTTAAGGTATTCTTACTAATGCTATATTGCATTTCCCCCCATCCTTTTCTATGAGCAATTATTACCAGCTGGGTTTATCATTTTGACATTCTTTCATGGACTTATTAATACTCAACAGCTGTTCTGCTTTGAAAAAGAAATTGTACTGCTTCCCTGTAGTCTTCCCAGTTTCCTTCAAATTAACTTTTGGGTTTATTCTGACTCGAGGAAAGACAGAAGAAAAAATGTTTTTTTGGAATTGGGTAGTGAAAAGAGGCATTGAAGGAGCAAAAGTGTAAAACGGAAGAAATAACAGATGTTTTGTTAGAACTTCTAGGACTTAAGATTTTACAAGGGTGGCCTCAAACTCGTATTGTTAAGCATTTGAGATTAAGTAATGTTTTGCTCAGTAATGATTGTGCAAGTATAAAACCTTGACAAACAGCTGCATTTGAAGGCAGTTGCAGTGTTCATATGTAGTTTCTTAACCCACACACAAGTCTGTCCCATGAAAATGATCCATGTGAATAGAAAATAAGCCCATAACAATTTTAAGGCTTTCCTGAGGGCACTTACTTACAACACTTCAATTTCGAGGGCAGTGAACGATGCAAGCAACTTGTATGTTGACCATATCTGTTCTATTTCTGAAATCCTTTTAAAATCTTTTTAATCATAAGGAATTCAGTAGGTTGTTCTGATACTGTTTATTCAAGAAGCCTGAACGTGCTTGTGTTTAAAAGTTTTTAACCGTTTTTGCCTACTCAAAGTTCTTTATGTAAATTGCGTGGAGTTTTGTTGCAGGGTGTGGAAATGAGCCACACCCAGTACTTCTGATACAACTTCATGGTAAAGGCAAGTGTGAGGTGTTTTTAGAAAACTGATTTTGAACCAAGTAAGGAGTTCTTACTGCTTCTTTTAGTCTGTAGACCATAAACTATTTTCTTTCCTTAAAAAATAAGTTGATCCTTGATTAAAAATCGAAAGCTTCTGTGAGAGAGTATTTGGGAACTAGAGAAAAGATGAACATTCGGAAGTAACTGTCTGCATCAGTCCATTTGATAGTGAATTTTCCTGGTTTCATGATCTCAGTTTTCCAATGCAGTTTTTTGCACCTGTGGTTTTTTAATTAATCTAGGCATTTAGTACGCTGTCAAGAAAACTGAAAATCATCAACTGCAGTCTATGTGGATCATAGATTGGTAGTGCTAGTATATTTGACCTATAATGCTTGTCTTAGTTTTAACAGGTACATGTTCCTTTCAAGATTTGAATTTTACTTTTCCAGGTCATGGCTTGAATCAAAAAGACTATGGTGTTTTCTGTTTTTTTTAGTAGGTCAGTGCAGCTAACTGTAAGCTGCATGATACTGCTAGAAATGATATGCAGGCTGTTTTAATCTTCATGCATGTCTTTGAGTATGTATTATCTTTCTGCTAAACCATATAAATCTCAGGTCAAATTTGTATGTCATAGAAACATTATTAAAAAACCTCAAACACTCCAAAACTTCATTTTTAGTAGCATTAGAAATGTTTGCTAAATGCAGACCAGATATGTATGGTGCAGCAACTTGCTTAGTGATAAAAAGGTGTGAGGGAAGTAAAATAGAGGCAGGAGAAGGTCTGGGGCATCCCTTACCTATTCTACTGTAAAATTTCCTTTTTTCAGAGGAAACTGCTTTGGAAGGGGTCTTCAGACTTCATTGTAATTGGTGTTAAGTGGCATATGGCTTGGCAAAAAAAATTCATAAAATTGTTATCCTATTAGCTTATATAGAAGTACTTACAGACTTCTTATATGAGGAGGATTTTTTTTTTTTACCCCTCTAGCCTTTGCAATCTTTACTATTTAGAAATTAAAAATTGCATGATAACCTATGGAGAAATGTTAATGCTTGAAAATTATCAGCCTTCCAGAGATAGTCTTTGATCTGTGATATTATATTGTTTCCCAGGAGAAAGAGAATTGTTTTCTTCAAATCTGCATGCTTTGAAGCAAGCTGCAATGTAGAAAATAAATTGAACCTTAGTAACTAGAATACACTGTTGCTACAGGTTTTGATAAACTGACAGACCTAAAAATTCTTAGAGATTTATGCATTTACTATTTAAACAGTAGGAATTTCTTCAAAATTTTTACTATAGACAGTAAGCTTAAATGAGTCTTGTAATACAAGCATTTTCAAAATGTGATTTCTACCATTTGGATGAAAATTTTTGGGCCGGGGAGAAACACCATAGGTGTCTGTGTTCTGTGTTCATCATAGATTGTCTTGACTTTTTTGGGTTCAGTGGGAGAACCTGAGTTTCACACTTGCCCTGCTCTCCAATTCCTGAAATGAGTCAGGTTGATATTTATCACTGGATAATGTCCTTTCAACTGAATTCTGCATTATTAAATTGCACTCTTCTGTTGAAGCGTAATGGCTTTGGATTGGCTGGAAACACTGAAAAACAGTCTTTTGCAGAACAGTTGTTGTGGGAAAGGCAAAGGGTAATTTTAGAACACAGAAACTATGTAAAACAGTTACTATGCCAAGGGGTAGTTAGAAGTGAAAAAATCATGGAATGCTTTTGATTGGAAGGAACCTTGAAGATCATCTAATTCCAACCCCCTGCACCAGTGGAAAAGATTCCACACACTAGATAAGTTGCTCTGGGCCACATCCGTCTAGCCTTTAACACTTCCAAGTATGAGACATCCACAACTTCTCTGGACAACTTGTTGCAGTGCCTCACTACTTGTTGAGTAAAGAATTTCTTCCCAATATCTAATCTAAATCTCTCCTCTTTTCATTTAAAACCATTCCCCTTCTCCTATCGCATTCTGCCTGTGTAAAAAGTCACTCTCCTTTTTTTAAAAGTCACTCTTTTTTAAAAAGACCCCTTCAAGCAGTGAGAGGCCACAGTGAGGTCTCCCTGGTGCTTTCTCTTCTCTTCTTGGAGGCTGAACAGCCCCAGCGCTCCCAGCCTGTCTTCATAGGAGAGATGCTCCAGCCTTCTGATAGCTTTGTGGCCTCATCCGGATCCACTGTAACAGGTCCATGTCCTTTCCATGCTGATGGCTCCAGAGCTGGACCCAGTATTACAGGTGTGGTCTCATGGGGGCAGAGTAGAGAGTCAAAAATCCCCTCCTTTCACTTGCTGGCCACGCTTTTAATGAGCCCAGGATGCAGTTGGCCTTCTAGGCTCTGTGAGTGCACATTGCTGGCTTATGTTCAACTTTTCATCCACAAGAACCCCCAAGTCCTCCTCAGGGCTGCTCTATAGTTCTTCTCTCGGTCTGTGCTCATGTCTGGGGTTGCTCTGACCCAGGTGCAGCACCTTGAACCCAGACCTGTTAAGACTTCATGAGGTTCTTATGGGCCCACTTCTCAAGTTTGTCCAGCTCTCTCTGGATGGCATCCTGTCCTCCTGTTGTGTGAAGTGTGCCGCACAGCTTTGTGCCATTTGCAGTCTTGCTGAGGCTGCCCTCAGTCCCACTGTCTGTGTCATCAGTGAAGATACTGAAGACCACTGATCCCAGAGTAGAGCCCTGGGGGACATCACTCGTCACCAGCCTCTACCTGGACACAGAGCCATTGACCACAACTCTCTGGCTGCATTCATCCAGCCAGTTCCTTATCTGCCCAATAGCTCACACTTCAAATCCATGTGTCTCCTCTTTGGAGATGAGGTTGTCATGTGGAACTGCGCTGAAGGCTTTACAGAAGTCTATGTAAATGACACCTGTCAGTCTCCCCCTATCAGCCATTGCTGTCACTGTACCGAAAGCCACTAGATTTTTCAGCACCTCTGCTTAAATCTCTTCTGGGAAGAAAGCAAGCAAGCAAGCAGCAGTTCTGGTTAAATATGCCTTTCCCAAGGGTTCTGTCCATTTCATCTAAATAAAAAGATTTCATTAATCTCATCTGGGATCAAGTCCTTTGATCTTCAGTGGCAGCAGTTTCACAGAGTCATGAGTACTTTGATAGTTTGCTAATTCTTTTTGGAATTACTTGTTGACCAGTAGAATAGTTCCTCAGTCGGTAGTCTGTGTTTGCAGACACAAGCATAGAATCAGTTGGTCAGCAATCAACAGAAAACAGTTGTACAGATGACATAAGCAGATCCTTATTTTCTCATATTTTGGCATTTTCAAATACAAAAATTGTTGCTCTTCTGATTATGGACATTGTCATAGTTTTGTTGAAACAATGCTGTGACTTAATAAAGTGGATCTGTCTTGTTGTCACTTGTCGAAGTGATGCCTTTTCCTGGTCTTGAATCAAGAATCAAGCATGGTTAGAAGGGAAAAAGGAGTTTTACCTCAGTATTTATTTTAAGGATCTTTAGGTGCACCACGTCCAGGTGGAATGCACTGAAAAGCACACTGCAGTGCACACCCACAATAGATAGGGTATAACATTATAGGTCTTACTAATTAGCATATCTATCAAAGATTCCCCAGTGAGAGGCTCGAGTGAGCCCCCCTCCCCAAGGAGCCTTCTCCTGGATGGTTCTGTCTTAGTTTACAGAATGTGTTCTGGAGAGAAGCTTGGTGTCTGGGGCTTCTAAGATGTTCAGTCTCCTGACTTAACAAAGTAAGTCTAAGAATGTAGGCTAAAAACCACTGAGAATACAAAAAGCTATGAAAAGGTATATAAAAAGGGTATAAGAGAAAAGGCAAAAAAAATCATCATGGCATCAGAGGAAGCAGCAAGCATTTGTCACCCTGTTGTGGAAGGGTTGTGAATAATGCTCGAGGGGGAGGAAGCCTAAAGGCATGTTGGAGGTGAGAGCAGTACAGCGCAGTGTCAGGAATAGGGTAAATAATTGTTTTCAGTCAGCAAGTGTTCAAGGGAATAAACTTTTCCAAGTTCCCTAGAGGTCTTTAATTGTTTTGTAATACAGAACAGTTTCTCCTTGCTTGTTTGGCTTATTGTTGTTCCCAAGGGCTTGGTTAATAGGTCATGCAAACTGGTTATGCTCAAAACATGTTTGCAAGAGATACTTGCTTATGTAACGACCCGGGTGGGTACAACCACTGCATATGTTTTTGTTTCTTAGCAACAGGGTATCGGTCGGCCAAGTGTATACCATGCCGTGGTGGTCATATTTCTAGAATTCTTTGCCTGGGGGCTCTTGACAACTCCAATGCTAACAGTAAGTATCATTCATCAACTGTTAATCTTGGTGATAGTGACAAATGTTAATTTGCTAATTCCTAGGGATTTGGGATTTAATTTGCTTTACATTAGTGCGTATCTCATTATCTGAATTCCAGAAGCCTTAACACCTGAGATCTGGACTGCTGAAAGACTATAAGATGAGGAAAAATAAATTAACTCTTCTGTACTAGTCTTTAACTCTTATTTGCCTTTTAGAGTGACACCAGTTTAGTCTATTGATCACAAGTATCTCTGCAAATTCTGGCTTTTTAAAGTCTTCGTAGTTCAACTCATCTTCCTGTTGTAACAAGTGAATAAACTATGCAACCCTTTGTTAACTGTGTATACTTCTGTGGGCTGACTGTTCTGCCAGCATATAGTTTACAGTAAAATGTAAAGGCATTCATGTAAGAAATTGATTTCATAAGTATTTAATCTGCTCTGGTTATTTTCCAGATGAACAGAAAATTTGAGTGCTTGGTAATAGGATATGTTTGAAGACATGGATCTCATTTATTTTAGTAGGGCCTGCCTAGGAGCAGTTGCAAGAGGTCTATTAGTCCAGGTTTTCATCAGCTGGTATCTGAGACCACTTTGAATACATGGCAGGGAAAGTTTTGTGGGATCAAAAGAGTTAATTTTTTTCCTTCTCCAAACTACAAATAAAATAATGTACATAACTCTTGGAATGTGTTTGTCTAACCTTTCCAAAGACAGTCACTGAACTTCTTAACATAACTTAGTAATAAAAAAGTTCACATAAAGAGTTAACACATTTCCATAAAGCAGGTGTCTCACAAAATGACTGTCCTGACATCTTGTCTTCCTGGTGTCAAAATACGGGGAAGCTTACTGTGTGGTCTTTCTTATATTTTCTTTTTCTTTGCTTTTTTCCTTAACCAAAGTGCTCAATTTCAACTGGCCCAAGTTCGACGCTTCTCTTTTAAAAGGATAAATGTGCAAATTATAATTCTTACAGATCTGCAAACCCCCACCCATTTTAATAATACTGTATATTAGGTGGGTTCTTCAATAGTTTTCCAGTAGTACACTCCAATTGGAATAGGTCCATGGTTGAGGGTGTTCATCTTTATTTGTAATCAGCTTTGCATGCACTGAAAGTCTGCTGTTGGGTATATATAATTTCAAGTCTGGTTTGATACTTTGCACCTTTCTGTCTTATGATGTGTTTGTGGTAGCTTACATTGGCCTGGTTATCAGGCAGCAGTATTAGAAGTCATGTAGAGATTTCTTCTGAGCAAAGGTCAGCCTTTGAAGTGCCAGCTGCCCACTTCTGCTCAAGCAGGTTTGTCATGTAGGAAGGGCAGAAATGGAAATGGCTGGCCTGTTGGTCAAAGCTTGTGGTTACTCAATTCTTGTGGTTTTTTTCATGATTCTGCAGGTCATTGTCAACTTTCAATCTAATTAAAATGTTGTATACTATGAAAATGCATCGTGTGTATTTTTAAGAGCTGAGATGATTTAAAGTTCATTCTTTAAATTGCTTTTTCACTTCTTTTGACATATGTCAGCAAAGCTGTACTGTTTGTTACATGACACTATACTTGGAGAAGAAAAGATTTAAGGTGTTTATAAAGCACACAAAGGCTGTTCTGGTCAAAGACTGCCCAAAGCTTATGGACATTACTTTTATTTATGGACTTTTATGCCAATGTTAGAAAATTACCATAAGCAATATTAATTACTTAATGACACGTTCTGTCTTCAATACGTATTTTTTTGGAATATGTATCTATTGGTAGAACTTGAGTATAGCAGTTCCCTCTACCATTCTGTCAACTTGCATTTCTCTTGTCTATAAAGTAACCGGTTAATCTCGAAAACTTGAACTTAAGTGGTTGTCTTTCAGGAAAAAATACTAGAAAACAGTTGACAGGTAATTAGATTTGACTCTCTGAGTTTCCTATTTTTGTTTGTTTTGGTTTATTTTTTTTTCTTTAACTTAGAAGACACCTGCTTTAGATCTGTAATTTGAATACTGACTTTTTTTTTCCTTAATTAGTATCATAAGATTACTGTTCTAATAGGTGAAAATTTGTTCCAAATATCTAACCAAAATACGATACCAGAAGGGAAAAGTGATGTAAATAAGGAGAATTATCTGCCCAATAATTAATATGAGAATCACCACTTTTATTAAACCTATGATTTAAGAATCTCAGTCTTCCTAGAAAAATAATGCTGGTACTTTTCAGTGACACTTTCTCAGTATACATGTAAGTAATTTTTGTAGTTGGTGGCACTTATTTATAAATATCAGGAGCAAATTAATGTGAATTTTGTTTGAATGTAAATTTTTGTGCATACGTGCTTTGAACATCACAATAACTTTTTTTCGTCAACCTGGTAGCGCCTCTGAGGCCCCTTAACTCTCTTGCATATTTATGGTAAATCTGTTTAGCGTAGATTAACATTCTTGCCCTTGAATTAAGACTGCTGGTAAAGCACCTTACATGAATTCGTAGCTGTATTTAAACACTCAGAATTCTTGCTGGTATTTTTAAGCATCTGCTTGTTAATTGGAGGTGTTTCTAACTGTATGGCTATTTAATAGCTGCTATTTGTTCCATTGTGAATGTAGCACTGTTTTTTCCTCATCAGTGCAAGTTAGCTGAATCTCATTTTCACTCCTAAATGTCAACGATGTTTGAGTCAACCTTTTGAAGGAATTATCTGCGTAAAAATTTTGTGACTTGTACCACATGGAGATGGTTTTTGCTTACATTGATCCTCTTTTTGAGCAAAGTGTCCCAGACTATCTCTGCATTACAGTCTTTGTCAGCAGAGGAATTTATGCCAATAAATTGATCTTAAATCTTGTTTCCATTTTCTTGTGAAGACAGAAAAGAGGTAGAAGATACTTTTTTTTTCTGCTTGTTCCAGGGGTTTGGGTTTTGGTTTTTTTTATTCTTCTTTTAGTTTTTATTTTGGGATGGGATACTTTTTCTTAACAAGTCCTCATAGAGCTATCCTGTTTTACAAATCAAATTTAAACTGGGAATCAACTTTCTCCTGTCTCTTCTGATGAAAATAATGCTTTTTCCCCCCCCCCCCCCCATCAGGTCTTACATGAAACATTTCCCCATCATACATTCTTAATGAATGGTCTTATTCAAGGTGTTAAGGTAAGATTTTTTTTAAACCTCTGACCTAAATATTCTGTGTGTTCTCATATTTTAACTTGTCTCACCTGCATTCTCCATAACAACATACAAAACACTGAGAATGTAGTTAATTTTAAACCCTTTTTTTCACTGTAGGGGTTCTTTCTTGGGCTCAGTTCAAGTTCTACTGCTAAGTGGCAGCATCTTGAAACAAATGGAATGTTTCTCAGAAATTTAAATTCCTCTCATTTGAATAGGTACCACTTGTAGCTATTGTAATCTTGATAAGGATCTGTCTGAGAATAGAGCTAGGTTTTTATTGTCTGCTTCCTAATGTTAAATGATTTATGTCAGAGGCAAATTAATGCAACCATGATGATACCATTGAGATAGAAAATGAAGCACTTAAACACTGGGATTTTGTCTTAAAATGTGGCCTAAGAGCTAATTTTCATCAGGTTGGTTTTATTTACTGGACCTTTTTTCATCAACTCTTTTAACATTCTATGATCCTCAAGATATTCAGGACAGCTTATAGTTTACTTACACCACTGCATTCACGCTGTGATTATGCTGGATTGTGGCCACAAAAAAAGCTTGCAAGAGTTTTCTAGGATAACTAATGTAAAGTCTTTTCTTTGATAACTATTGTACTGAGAGACTGCAAAGCTCTTGCTGTAACTTATGACTAAGATAATTTATAGCACTCAGAAATTACTTATCTTTATGTCCTGTAACAAATGTAAAGCATTGCTTTTAGTTGTAAGAACATGATGTCTTTAGGACTGACTTGCTGTCTTGCTGTCTTTTATGGTGGATTGGCAGAACACAATGCACTCAGGGTGTTGGTTTATCTCAGACTGAAAGAGGAAGTTATCTTCTCATTGTTCTCTTAGAAAAACAAAGTTCATGTTCCTCTTCCTGTTTTCTTTCAAGTTTTTCACTCACAGTGCAATGTAACTGTGTATAAATAGTAGTAAATAGAGGGGTTCCCATAGATTTTGTACAGAGGATATCTGTAGAAAAGTGCATTAATGTCATGAACGTTTGGATTGCTCTAACAGGTGTAGTAAATGGAGGAGCTTGTACGTCCATTCTTTTTTCTTTAAAATTTTGTTTATGAAACATCGGAAGTGTCTTTGGTGACAGCAAAATATGTTAGTTCATATGGTACTGAAATCTGATTCTAAGGAGCAGAAACATTAATTTCAACTGAGTAAGACATATGTCCTTCTGAGGATTTCGTAGTCTGGCTTTATGGCTTTTGTTCTCAGTCTCCTTACTTGAAATGTTGAAATCAGTTTGTTGTAAGGATTTAGCAGAACAGTTATTTAGTACAGCAGTCTGTACACCTATGTTAAACTTGTGACTATATTTGAATAAGAGAGGTAAGAGAGGTAAGCTGAAGTTAGCCAGAGTAGACTTCCAGTGTGTTAAGGTGCTTACAGAACCATGCATTTACTCATGTTTGGACTCTCGGCAGAGTTGAATTCATAAGTGAAGAATGTACTAATTCAGAGGAACTGTTTCCCAGTTCCCAGTTTGTTTCACAAACCCGTGAAATCCTTTACTTATTTTAATTCTCCTGTGTAATAGAACAGATTTGAGACCTAGGTTCTAGGACTTCAAGAAATTTTGGAAAATCTAGTATTTGCTCCTTAGTCAATTCCTTCTGTTTTTACTGTACATGTGAGTCTGACCTTCTCCGTGGGAATCTCATTATAGCGTCCCATGATCTCAAGTTGTCAGACTTGCTCAAATGGTCTTCATAGTTCTTGCACTGTACAGAATATGCGATGAATATGTAGTATAAAGCAGCAAGTGTTCTGTTAAATTTGTTTCAGAGAGTGGTTACGTTACCCAAAACTCTCCCTTGGGACAGTCCAGATTAGAGGGCAACTTGGGTTTGAAATCTAGCACTGAATCTCTTGATAGAGGCTAAGATAGTGTCCTTTGTGGAACTAGACTGTATTTTGGAGATTTTAAAGAAGATTTTGCAGTCTGTATTACTTCTATATCGAATCAAATGGATCTTGAAAAAATCTATGCTGTCTTTTTTTTAAATTCACTCAGGTTTAATAGATTTGAAGCACAAACCATCAGAATCACAGAAAATTAGACTGTAGAACAAATTGTGTACATTTTCAGTTATCTACAGCTTCTGTGTTTAATTGTAAATCAACTTTAAATTTTCCTTTCGTGTATTGTAGATAAAGTGAGCCTTGGAAATGTAGATACAGACATATTAATTGTTTTTCTTCTGTCACAGGGTTTTTTGTCCTTTCTCAGTGCTCCACTAATAGGTGCTCTCTCAGATGCTTGGGGAAGGAAATCTTTTCTTCTTCTTACAGTTTTCTTCACCTGTGTCCCAATTCCATTAATGCGAATAAGCCCATGGTAAGTGGTACAAACTGCAGTAGCAAGCTTGTCAGGAGAGCAGATGTTCAATCAGAGGAGTAGTTTGGGGAAATGGAAGAGAGACAGTAAGACAAGAAGAAAGCATCTTTCCTTTCAAGAGCATGTTGGTGTTACTCTGGAGCTTTTCTGTTCAAGATGTGTTCAAACCATGTATCCTAGAAGTAGAAATAATGGAATGTGAACTATAGTCACACAAGTAAAACAGTACTTGCAAGGATTTGATAATCCTGTCTAACTCTGTTTTAAGATCAGCTGTTAATTTTTTCCCTTGGTGACTGACAGTAGTAAAGATGTTTTAAAGCTAAATGAGCCTACCATCTATTTGCCACAGAAAAGTATAATTGTTGCACGTGAGATCTTTTAACTCTTTCATTAGGACTTTGAGACCAAGTCAATACTGCTAAGTAAGATTTCAGTTTCATTTACATTAATTGTGAAACTTGGAAGAATTACAAAAGAAGTTTGTGTACACTGAATGCATTCAGAATTCAGCTCCCACAGCATTATATATATGATAGTTTATTCCTTAACTGGCTGACGAAATGACTTCTAAGTTCATTTTTCATAACTTAAACTTGAGTGTGTAAAAATCTATAGGTACCATGTCCTCAAGGGGCCACTTATTCTTTTAGGCTGATGTAAAATAAACAGAGGAATATAAAAAAGTTAAAATGCTGTTTTCTAGTATTTAAGTGAGACTGCACAGTCATTTATTCATTCATTCATCTTCACTAAAGTTCTGTGTTAGTTCTCTTGGAACACCCCTTTTACGCTTAAACGCAGACTTGCTGATGAGTAAGATAAAAAGCAAGAGATCTTAGCTCAAACTCTCTAATTGTTGCTTTTAAATTATTAGGTGGTACTTCGCTATGATTTCAGTATCTGGAATATTTTCTGTTACCTTTTCTGTAATATTTGCCTATGTAGCTGATGTAACACAAGAACATGAAAGAACTACAGCCTATGGACTGGTAAGATATGCTCACCTTGGGAAGAAGGCCAGATTATGACCTTCATATTGAACTTGTGTTTTGATGTACAGATTGTTTCCTGATTAATGTAAAGATGTTGATAAAGGAATGAACCATGGCTCAAGACACTGGGTTAGAGTTCAGACAGTGAACAGAGTGCTATGTGCTTATGGGAACAAAAAAAATACTTGACAACTTGCATAGGGGGCATGTGTAAGAAAGAATGTCTTTTAAGTTTTGCAAACAAAACATTAAATGTTAAAGACAATGCAGGTAATGTAATCTAGCAATAGTTTTCCGTCACCTGTGAGTTGTACTTCAAGTTCATGTGACTTCTTTTTAGTATGGAATGGCTTTTTCCAAAGTCAGAACAGTGAGGAAGGATGAAAATGCATAAAACAGTATTTTTAGTAACTTAGTCATGACCTTTCTTAATTATCAAAAGATGAGGAAAATAATTTAGTTAGTACCAACTAGCCCTTTCAATGCTAAAATAATTCCTGCTTAGTTTACTTTCCTAATATCTATATTACTTTAGGTTTTGGAGGTCCATTGGTAGATGTCCTCAGCCTTTGGACTTCATTTAGGCAAGCATTTAAATGTACAGACAACTTTTTCAGTCAAATCACTTCATAATTAGAAAACAAAGATTTCAGTCTATTTGAAAGTAAGAGCTGTTTTCCTTTGAGCCAAACCTGATTTTGGATTGCAAATCCTGTCTAGTATGGTGTGCTGTTGAGGAGGCTATAGAAACTTATTTTGGGCCCATGTTTACTGTCATAAATGATGTGTGGTTTATTTAATTTTTTTATGTTTGGTTTGGGTTTTTTACTTGAATTTTTACTGCTGTGTTTTTTAAATCACACTTTTGGGGAGGGGTGGTGGTGGTGAGCAAGTTACTTCATTTTTCTGTAATGGCAGAATAACCACTTTGATGAGTTTGTAAACTGTTGTTGTACATAGGTATCTGCCACCTTTGCAGCAAGTTTGGTAACTAGTCCTGCCATTGGAGCATACCTGTCTGCCAGCTACGGAGATAGTCTGGTTGTACTGGTGGCCACGCTGGTGGCTGTTGTGGACATCTGCTTCATCCTGATAGCTGTACCAGAATCTCTGCCAGAAAAAATAAGACCTGCTTCGTGGGGATCATCTATATCATGGGAACAGGCAGATCCTTTTGCAGTAAGATGCACTTCAATAAGTAATTATTAAATATTTGATGATTAATGAGTAATAATTATTAGTTGCAGTTTGTAAACTTGAGAAATCTTCAATCTTACTAGTACCTTGACTGCCATATACCATAGTCTCTGTTCTCTGCTCTTGCCTGTAAAGATCTAACTACATTTAAAAAACTAAATCAAACCAAACTTTGTGGATTAAATAATTCTAGATTTGAAAATAATGTTTGGTGTGAAATCCAAAGGGACAATACTTTACTTTTCTAACTTATGTACTCTATTTTATTGCAAAGAGAAATGCTGAATTCTTACACCTCAAAAGCCAGTATTTTAATGCTTTACATACTCACTTTATAATTGTACTTCTGGCAGTGTCTTTCCCCACTCTTGATTTCCACTTTTGGTTATATGTGATTTCTTTCTAATAGAGAATGGATCTATAAAGCCTGATTTTTTTATAGGCATGTATAGGAAGGGCTAAAACATACCATGCAGTCTTGTTCACTTACTCAGATAACTTACATTTTTGTTACACCTCAGTATCTTAAGAAAAGGAGGAGTGATTTTTCTTCATGAGATCCATCCTGCTGGGAACTGCTTTTGAATATTGAGAGATGAATGACATGCTCGAAAAACTGCAGTTACAGAATTTGTTTTCCACAATTTTATTTGTTCCTTAAAGTAAATAATATGATCAGTGAACAATTGTAAGAAATTTATATTATTTGCTAGCATCTTTCAAAACAAATTATTATTATGGAAATCCATTGGAAGACATTATGCATTTCCCTTACTATTACGTAATACTGTTTTTGGGGAATAGTTGATTTGGCACTGAACAGTAGCTTCAAAAGTCTTAATGGAAGCTTTGCCAAAGAGTTGGATCCCCCGAACTGTAATGAGATTGTTTGTGACTTAAGTTTCAGCTTAACAATTTCCATGTGTAATTGTTCTGATGTGTATGCATGCACAAAAAAAGGGAATCTACCGTCTTTCTTTATGCTTTCATTAGAGTTTGTACAAATGTTTCAATACCTGGTTTGTTCTTTTTTTTTTACAGTCTCTGAAGAAGGTTAGAAAAGATCCTACAGTTCTCCCAATCTGCATTACAGTGTTGCTCTCATATTTGCCTGAGGCTGGCCAGTATTCTAGTTTCTTTCTGTACTTGAGACAGGTAAATGTTGGTGTCTTCACATCTTACTAAGGATGTTTAAATAAGTATTCCCTATGACCTCTTTTTTGTTACAGACTTTGCTCAGAGACCTGCTTTCTGGCAAAGTAAAGCGTTAAAATTAAAGGCAGGGTGCTTTGCTAAGCCAAGAAATGAGTAGCACTTGACTCCTGATGTATAAACCCTGCAATATCTTAAGCACATGTTAACCTTAAGCAGGCCTTGGTTCTCATTCAGTGCAGCAGTTTCTGGGTCTGTCTCAAGGATCTTGCCTGTTGAAGACCTATGTGGGAGGGATAGAGAACTTCAGTTTCTAGATCCATGACTTCCTCTGTCTCCTTCTTTTAAGGCAGGTTTTTTTTTCCTTATAGTTTTCTTGGCAAAGAGTCAAGTTAAGGATTATTCTTCAAAGTGGACACTTCCTGTGTGGATCCTGTATAGATCTAGAGTACAAGCAGGGATGAGTGCTTTCGTTGAGAAGATACTCACTGCTAGTAATTGTCCTGGATTGTGTTCGGCATTTGTTTTACGCAATTTCTGCTTCTCTACAGATTATAGGCTTTGGATCTGCTAGCATTGCAGCATTTATAGCTGTGGTGGGCATTCTGTCCATAATAGCTCAGGTAAGCTTTATTCTTTTATGGTGCTTCGTTTAAGCTTGTCTTAAACTTTTTATATGCTCTAATAGGCCAGTGTATCTTGCATTCACTAAACGTTGTATTCGTGATACAGCCTGTGTAAATTTCTTGCTTTGTATCAGCTTTCCTTAGAAATACTGGATCTGGACATCAGAAAAACAAAATTTGCTAAACTTGGATCAGTAAATTCACTGGAATTCTGACTTAAAATCATAAAAATGGTGCAGGAAATTTGTTACTAAATGAGAGGAATTCTGAAAGGAAAATGTCTTATTTTAAATAAAAGTCATGCTACTTGCACCTATTCAATTGGCTTCTCCTATCAAACTTGCATACGAGCAAGACCTGATCTTTCCAGAGTTACTCCTCAGCTTGGAGGCTGAGGAGCTGTGAGGCCTTAGTATCTTCTTGTCATATTTCTTAATTGGCAATAATGTGCTGATTTTTCAACAGATCCTTTATGTCTTTTGTAAATCAAAGAGTTTTTATGATATGATCTTTGGTATCTTTATGGATACAGTTTGTCTTCCTGTTTCGGTAACGAGTAGGGGAATGGCATAGAGAGTATGTTCTAACCTTGTTGCCATTCTTAGCAGAATGAAGGTCTTACTATTTTGATATGAACACATTCATCAATGTTTACCAGTTTTACTGGTGTCAGTTGTGGCCTTCATTAGCAATTCAAGTCATTATTTTAATCCTCGTGCTGTGGTTTGTTCTGAGGCTGTTGCGTGCACTCACATTTGCCAGTCATACTTTATGCAGACCAGTATTTTTGCTAAAAATCTCTAAGATGGCTTTCCTTCTGGTTTATAATTTTCAGTATTAAAATGAGGAAAACCTATTGATTTTTGAGTTCTTTGAAGAGTACAGCTTACTGAAATAATCTTTGCTTATTGACATAATCTTTGCTTCATAAATATTGATTTGTGTTGGCATGTTGGATATCTCCAGAAAGAACTGAATACATGAAGGTAGAATTACTGTGGTTTTTTCTATGTAGCATTCAGACTAAAAATGAAAAGCAAGAAAGCTGGGGTGGGTGGCTGACCTTAGGTGGATGCCAACTGCACTCAGCTACTCCAGCATTCCCCTTCCCAGCCAGGCAGGGAAGAGAAATTGAGGTACAAACCAACTAGGTGGAGATAAGGCAGTTTATTAAAGTAAAAGCAAAAGTTTAGGTATGCACAAGCAAAGAGGGGAAGTAAAAAAAGGTTTGTTTTCTGCTTTCCATGAGCTAGCAGTGTTGAGCTGCTTCCCAGGAAGCAGGGCTTCAGCACATGTACCACTTTTTCTGAAAGTCAAAGACCATAAATAACAAATGCCCCATTTCTCCTCCTTTCCTTAGCTTTTATACCCAAGCTGATGTCATATGGAAAGAGTTATCCCTTTGGTCAGTTTAGGTCAGCTGGCTGAGTTGTCCCCCTCCCAGGATCTTGCCCGTTCCCATTCTGCTGATGTGGGTGAATGTTGAGAGAGAGCACTGGTGCTCTGCCAGCGCTGCTCAGCAGTAGCCAAAGCACTGGTGTGTTATCAACACCTTTCCAGCTATGGACGCAAAGCACAGACCTGTGAGGGCTGCTACGGGAAAATTAACTCCATCTCAGCCAGACCCAATACAATCAGGAAGAGAGACAAGACAAGAGAGGAGGTGTATTCTGCTTTGCAGTCTTGGTTCCTTTTCTCTGTATTTTCACTGAAGCATTGGTGAGTTTCTCCTTTTAAGGAAAAGTTTGTCCTCCATTAACTGAGTCAAGTGTCCATGTGGACTTCGCTTTACTAGGAAGTGTCTGCTTTTTGCCCTGAGTGTCTTGCTGTTGTATCTGAACTGGGATCTCCTTCCCCCTTAGAAGTAACAGTTCTAACAAAGAGAAACACTGATCTTTGGTTAGGATTAGCTTCCATGTGCAAATGAAAAGGCTGTATCAGTGGTGTAAAGAGTCAGTAGAAAATGTAATTAATGGTGCCTGGGAACCAGCCTTGGCCAAATTTCAGTGTGTATGATGAAGATGACAAAGCAGCAAGATTTACCTGTAAGTTTAAATGTAAATTTGCATAATAATTCAAATTACCTAAGGAGTTTACTTTTTCCTGAGCTAGTAGTCTTTTTTTCTCTAGTATTTCTAGATACTGGTAAATTCAAGTCATGTCCAGCCTGCACTATCTTAGCTTGGTAACAGCTTTTATTTTGGGGAACACTCTAGTCTGTAATAAAATGGTTTTGTAGAGGTGGAATGAAAGCCTGTTTACACTGGAAATAGACACTGTCATCTAATGCACATAGAGAAGGCAGTATGTATGCTTCTTGATGTCCCAAAGCAGTAGCCCTTTAAGAATTAAGAATACCCTGTGCATTAAATGTTGAAATTACTTACCTGTATTTTGGACTTCATACAGGGGAAGTAAGATGACAAATGGTATTAATTTCCTCATTATTTGAAAGGTCTTCTGAATTACTGTGCATGGGAGAAATTACTTTAGCAGTCTGACTTTTAAAAACAACTTCTGGTTGAACCAATTTCTCTTGCAGACTGTGTCTCTCAGTATCTTGATGAGATCTATAGGGAACAAAAACACAGTTCTCCTCGGCCTTGGCTTTCAGATCTTTCAGCTGGCTTGGTATGGTTTTGGATCTCAGCCTTGGTAAGCATACATTTTGGTATGGACACATCTGTTAAGGAACTGAAAGGGTTTTTTCCAAGAATTGCTACTATTTAATTTTGTTGTCCGGGGTATTTAAGTGTTCTGTGAAATAAGCATTCCCATTTTCATTACACTACCAAAATTTGGTCTGTATTTTGCATATGTAGGAGTGGTAGAATTTCCTGTACATACAGCCCTTTTGCAAAGGGAGTCTTGGCAACATTTTGGTCCACTGAGTGTTAAGTCTATGAATGTGGTTAAAACTTTTTCTTGAACTCACAAGCTAGTAAGTAGCATGTTCTGTCTAGTAATTCCACTAGAGCTATTTTGTCCATTAGGTACTGGACCTATACTTGTTTTTGTTTTTCTAACATATTCTCCTACTCTAATTATATTTGGTCTTAGAAATTGTCTAGAGTTTCTTCTGTTGGAAAAACTGTATGTAAGTGGAGACAACTAGAACCATAAGCTAGAACAACTTCTGCTTTACCAAGGAGGAAGTCCTACTTAGAAGGATGAGTGCTTGTTGTTTATCAGAACACTTCCCAGTCAGTAGTTTCAGAAGCTAGAGAATTGCCTCATTAGGACACCCTGGGAAATTGTTCTTTTGTACAGCGTTTGGAAAGTTTTGAAAGCCTACTTCACTCCCATTCCTGTCTTTTTCTCTGCTAGGATAGACTCAAATCCAATGTGCTTCTGTTCCAACAAGTTCAGAATAATATGTGGGAGGGGAGCAGGAAGATAACCAGATAATTTCCAGTCTCTAGGTATTTTAATAAAAACATTTTGAAAGGGCATTAAGTGTTAAATAAGGGTGCCCTTGTGGCTCTTTGGGAGTATGGGGAGTAATTATAAGGGCAGTCTCACTTTTAATCCGAATTATGTATTTAACACAGGATGATGTGGGCCGCGGGAGCTGTAGCAGCGATGTCAAGCATTACATTCCCAGCAATTAGTGCTCTGGTTTCACGAAATGCAGAGGCAGATCAACAAGGTGAGTATTGGATCAGTTGCTGTTTACTCATCAGACTGCTTTTTTGTCTAGAAAGCAGAAGTTATCTAGGTGTACTTTTCAAGTTATCTTTGTGAGTTTTCACTTGGCAGTACCTGTGGAAGCCTGCAGATCTATGTAGAGAGGAAGGAAGTGCACAAATTCATCATATTTGCATTGTAAAATACGTAATTTCTGACGAGCTACTTGTTGTCTTTCTTCCTGTAGAAGTAATACAAAAGCAACAAAAACTTTATCTCTTTTTCTTTTCCTTTTATTACATGCAGCATTCTCTAAGTAGACAGTGAGGATTAATGTAACAATACTACCTTTTTAATTGCACATTTTACCAGGTTGAAATAAATGTATTCAAGAAGCTTTATTTTTCGTAGAAAAGTTGGTCCTTTGTATTTGATACAGTCTTTAGATCTTCAAGGAATAGAAAAGGAAGCGAAAGGAACCAATTAATCTGAGAAAACACAAAATTTACTGGTTTTGATGTGAAAAGCAATGTGCAAGTCAGAAAGTACTCCTCCTTTAAAGTGAGATGAGAGTAGGAGTCATCACAAATTAAAACACTGGTATATAAGAAGTGAATTTAGTGTTCTCTTTAAAAACTGCTGTACATATAAATTTTAAGTATTAGTTATACTTTAGCATTGTACAACATGAAGTTAGGTAAATGCAGTTAATCTGAGAAGTACAAACGAGATGCTGTTCCAGGAGGTGGATTTCTGTTGAAAGATACAAAATAGAGTGTTTTACATAGTTTTTTTTTGACTATTCCCCTCTCCCTCTTTTTTTTTTTTAGTGACATTTTAAAGATTTTTCAAGATTTGTTTTCTATCAGGAAATAACCAGTTAAGCTGACAGAAGCCACTGAACTTTGATTTTACATAGAAGAAACTGGCGTTAATAGCTTAAGGCTTTCAATAGTTTCAGGACTGAGGTTTTGCCACCTAGTGGCATGAAGATTTTGAACTTTCATGTCATCAATCCATGAAGTAAAAACTTGGACAGCTATCTTTTTTGCATGTTTTCTTTCCTCCCAGTTTACAAGTTACTGCCTTAAGAACAAGGCAGATTATTAATATTGCAAATTGGCATTTTTAGACTCTTGTTACATAAAGTTAATATCATCAAAACACTTTTTGCACTGTTGTCACAATCACTTAATGAAGTCGAAACAGAAATACACCCATAGCACTTTGATTAATCAAGCTTTAAAAAGAATCCAGTGTAAAACTGCAGCCAGTCATGTATTGTGAATTTGCTGCTATACACTTAATCTACTGCCCTGAGTAAGTTAATTGGTATTTAAATAAATGCTGGTCACAATTCGTGCATATTTTCCCAAGCAGAGTTCTTAACGCTTAGGTACATTACTCTAAATTTCACGTGAAAATAAATGGAATGGGTACCACATTTAAGCTCTGCTGTCTTTGCTATCTTCATTTCAGGCTTTGGGTGTAGGTGGAAGAACTCTAATATAGAAAATTAAACCTGCACATAAATTTCATAATCATAATAATGAAATATTATATAATGATAAAAATCATAATGCTTCCAGTAATCTGCAGGTATAGTGACAGAACTATGATGATGCAGAGGATTATTTTAATCCAACAGACTTGTCTTCAGTGTACTTCTTACATCTTAGAATGTAGAAATAATTATGATATGATATATTTTGGAAAAATTTATTAAAGTACACGCAGAACTCTTGGCTCTGAGCATTTCTTTCTTGCTTAAAAAACCAATCCTACTCTTTTTGGGTTTTTTTCCTCATTAGGTGTTGTCCAAGGAATAATAACTGGAGTAAGAGGACTGTGCAATGGCCTGGGGCCAGCACTGTATGGCTTTATTTTCTTTCTCTTCCATGTGGAACTCAATGAATTGCTACCTGATAACACTTCTGAAAAAAAAACAAAGCAAAATCCCAGTGATAAGGTAAGTTCAAAATCTGGTGTGCAGTTTTCAGTGTAGAACTCATTAGGTCAGAAATCTATCTTCTTTTTGGTTGATTTAAAATATTCATATCTTATTTCTTATTCTTAAACTACTTAATTCTCACTTTTCACTTTTATTAAGTTATTAAGATAGCTCTTAATTTAAATGTGATAGTAAATATTTAGATCTACAGTAGTGGCACCATTGGTTTCAGTATTGTAATGGTACCAGGTAATTTTGTTTGATGTAAATTTACTGGAGTTAAAGTTTGAGTGAGGTTGCATCATTATAATTATCCACAGGAAGCAATCACACCGAATAGTGGAGTTGTAGGCTGTGTTGTAGAGTAATAATAACACTTGGCAATGCAATGAGCAAGGACAGCTTTTGAAAGATTTTTACTCCCTTCAGTGAAACCACAATCTTGTAATACTCAAAAGCTGCTCAGATCAATTAGCTGTTGTACTACAAATGAGGGCATATTAATTTGTGCAAGTTCATTACTTCTTTAAGTATTTGTATGTGTAGTACCTCTTGAAGATTCAATATCATTAAGATACATTTTTGATGTGTTACCATCAGCTGAAAATTTGTGCCTCTATAACAGAGGAGAATTGAGGCAAGGGAAACATATTACTGTTACTGTATACTTACGTTCAGCTACTCTCCCACTTCATTTGAGAATAGCTTCCTACATTTCATTTCATAGAATGAAAGTACGCTGGATTGACAAATCTCACCTTCTGATTTTCGTCTGGTTTTAGTTTACACAGATAAAGAAAAGTTGTTAAAGATTAGAAAAAAAAGCTGGGTTGTTGACACGTTTCTTTTGTAGAGGTTTGTCATCAAACTTGGCTGATTTAAAATTTATCTTAAAACCTTTCTGGTGTTTGTTTTTAGTTGGGGCTATGAAATATGGGTAAGTTTTGTTTTTAAATTTTAAAATAAACTGCTTAGAACCAAGAGAGAATAACTCCAAATACTAAATTATCATACATGAACAATGTGCTGCAGTGAGAATGGTATGTACTACATAGCCTGCTATTACTTTGCGTAGTCATTTATTGTTTTTTCGGGATGCTTGTTTAACTTGTTTCTAGAGTATCTCAGCCGTGGAAAAGTGAAGCTAAGATTTATTGAGTATTTGTACTTCTCGATGTTGAAACCTTATTCTGTTAATCTTCAGAAGAGTCTTGTTGATTTAATAGGCACATTGTCTAAAGAAAAAAAATACAAAAAAGCATCAGTCAATATCTGTTTCATTTGCTAGGCAGTCATATTGTCAATTGACAATTTTATGTGTTTCTGATTTTTAGATCAGTGTTGAGATCAGGTGGAGAATTTGTGGGGATTGTAGATGCAGATAGGAACCTGTTTGCAAAAATTTTATAGTCGCCATAAATATGTCTCTCATGATCTCCTGCCTTAGTGATGTAGTTCATAATGCAGAAGTCAATGTCTGAAACTTCATGAATTCTTTATTATGCTTGTATTCCTGTAGAGAGCGATCATTCCTGGTCCACCCTTCCTGGTTGGAGCGTGCATTGTTCTTCTGGCTTTTCTTGTCGCCTTATTTATTCCTGAGAACAGCAAAGCCAGCAGTACCAAAAAACACAGCAACAGCATCAGCAGTAGTCGGAGTAACAACCTAGACCAAAGTAATGAAGAGGACATTGAACCATTGCTGCAGGATAGCAGTGTATGAAGGCTAAATTTTGAGGGGTCTGTGGAGCAAATTCATGCCCTGAATTGTGGCTCTGGGAGCTTGGTGGGAGGTACAGAGTATCTTGCCTTCGAGAGGAAGGCAGCTGTGACAGGAGGTCACTTGCTGTACGATACTTGAGGTTGATGTCATGCTTGCAGGAGTGGTTTTTTAGAACAGCAAGTCACAAGCTGGTGTGATTCTACCCAATATTGGACTGCAAATGCTGTGTCAAATTCCGATATTGGGTAGAAACCTGAATGTACAGATAGAATTTTTTTAAAAGTTTGAGTGTTCAGTTCCCAAAATTGCAAGATAATGTGAAATAAACAGGTTTGAGCCAGAACAATGTCTGCCATCACTATTACAGGTTGTTTTGCATTTGTTATGCCTTCTCTCTGCATCTATGCCACATGTAGTCTTCATGGTACTGGAGGCACTGATCTCTATATAGTTTTGGTACCTGAAATACTGGGTATCAGTGAAATCCTCAAATATTATTTACTAACAAGGAGTCCACTAGTTACCAGAAAGCAGTGATGAAACTGAGATGGCAGAATTCTGAATGTGTGTGATCACACATGACAGTAATTATCCATACTGAAGGTCATACAGAAACTGTAAACCCACATTCTGGAGTAATTGGTTTTGTGCAGTTAAAAGCAAATCCAGATGACACCTGAGAGCCAGGTCCCATTAATGTTTCCCATATAAAAAAATAAAATTTTAATTTTAAAATGAGCAGGGTCAGAAATACAGGCACTTGAGTGGGTGCCAGAGTAGTTTACATCAAGAAATATATGTATGTACTGCATTTTGTCACTTTATCTGCCATATAAAATAATTTTTCCTATTAATTCCTTTCACCCCTGCCTTAACTGCTTCTTAGTGTTCAGTTATTAATCATATTTAGCCTTCATATCACTGTCTTACCCGCTGAATATCATGGATATATTTATATCAGATTTTTTTTCTAAAAGATTCTTCAAAGGTGTTACAAATGGTTACAAATGTGCTAATTTTTAGAGACATTTTATGAAGAATACACAGATTTATATGTATTTTGCTGCAGTGTAAATGGACTATTAAACCCAACTTTAATGAAGTACTCCTATGAATGTTTTATATGTATGCAATGTAGATATTTGTAAGGAGTTTTAATTTTTCCAGATGGGGTTCTGTGTAAATCATGTATTTATAAATGTAATGAGGGTACGGACAGTTATACAGTTTTTAAAAAAGATGATGTATTGACTGAACAAATTTTAAAAATACATATTTTGAAACTTGTTCCACATTGAACACAGATAAGAAACCTTTTGTACTATGCGGTTTGGTTTTTAAGTTAATAAGCTTCCTAATGCATAATAAATATAAATATTAAGCTTTCTAGGTTTTGTGAGTAAGTGCATGTTCTTTCAAGTTCACTGTTGTGCCTTCTCTGCTTCAGAACAGAAGTGGGTAATCCTGGTGCTGGATGACAGTACCTGAATTCCTCTTCTGTTGTGTCTGTGTCATCAAGCGTGGTGAAAACCCTGCTTTGCTTAGAAATTCCTTTGGTGTCTGACATGGTATCCACTGGGGTAGAGAAGTGGAGAAAGAAAGTACAAAAAAAACCCCAAGAATAATTTGTGATCTGAACAGTACCGCAGAATTAAAATGCTTTTTCTGACAAGGCTTAGGTGGCTGTTTTTCTTTGAATTTGTTGTAATTCAAGCCTGGGCTTTTATGCTGGATACTCTTTTTGCTGCAGGCCAGAGTGCAGTTGGGTAGGTTTTACATGATCCCAGCTTAGAATGTCTTAAACTTGATATATGGAATTAAATACAGTATGTTAGTGTTAAAAGTAGCAGTTGTCAAATATATTACTGCTAATAGTATCCCAGCAATGGCTCAGATTTCTGAAGTAGAATCTCAGAATCACAGAATGGTTGGAAGGGACCTTTAAAGATCATGGGACAGGGACATTTTCACTGGAGCAGGTTGCTCAGAGCCACCCTGTCCTACCTGACCTTGAACATTTCCAGGACTTCCAGGAATGGGACATCCACAGCTTTTCTGGGCAGCCTGCAACAGTGCCACATCATCTTTATTTTCTTCCCTATGTCCAATCTAAACTTAAACCCTTTCATTTTAAAACTCTTACCCTTTGTCCTGTCACTGCATGCCCTGGAAAAATGCTTCCTCCTTTCCTACAAGCCGCCTTTATACACTGAAGGGCTCACCCCAGAGCCTTCTTTTCTCCTGTCTGAACAGCCCCAGCGCTCTCAACATGTCCTCACAGGAGAGGTGCTCCAGTCGTCCAGTCATTTTTGTGGCCTCCTCCCTCCCAACAGGTTTGTGGTTTCCTGTGCTGGGGAATCCACAGCTGGATTAAAAAAAAGCATTTTAAGCATGCACCCTTACTGTAAATATGTATATGTATGTTGGGGTTTTAGTTTAGTCTGTTTTTTTTTTTTT